>NW_005871216.1:827247-886725 GCF_000147115.1 Myotis lucifugus | reverse complement strand
AATGTTGTGGCCCCACCCCATAACAAAGAAACAATTTCCGGAGGATGAGGCCCAGAAATCAGGATTTTAAAAAGATTCCCAGGTGATTCTAATGTGCAGCCAAGGTTGAGAACCACTGCCTTAGAGGTTTTCCAATTGCTATAACTTGAGTATGTTTGCAACATCACTCAAGATTGCTTGGAGATTATTTTTAAATCCAATAATGTCCCAGTGAACATTTTTCTTTGACTCGGTTTTCACTTCCTCTTATTGATTAGCATGAGAAATGAATCCAAAACAAGTATTTGGTACAAATGATAGCACCCCCTTAGAAACATTTCCCAAGTGTATCAGCAAGGATTAGGTACAGCGGCAACAGAGACCCACAGTGATAAGTGGTTTCAACAAGACAGAAGATAGAAGGCTGTTTATCTCTTATAGAAGAGTCTGAAGTCAACACTCTACAGAACCAAGTTGGTAGTCCTGTTCCATGCAGTCCTCAGGGATGCGGGCTCCTTTCGGCTTCCTGCTCTGTCATCCAAGTAGCAGGGAAAGAAGGGAAGAAAAGCAAAAGGTATAGCTAGTTATTTTTTAGGTGAGTTTCAAGAAGCTGTCTTAATATACTTCCCCTTACCATTGACCAGAGTAAGCCATATGGCCACATTGCTACAAAAAGGCTGTAAAATGCAGCCTTTATTCTTGGTGAGCATGTGCCTGGTGGAATATTCTCTTACTTAGAAGGGGGAATGGATAAGGAGAAACAATCAACAGCCTTCACTATATCCAGTATGAATATGTCCCAAACCAGATATTGCTAGCCCTAGGAAATTAAAAATAAAAACAACAACAAAACAGTAAAACTAAATTTTAAAGGAAGGGAATCTAATAGTGTTACTGACTTTTAATTTGTCCTACCGAGGACTTGAAAAACAACTTAAACTTAATATCCACAATCAAAATCATCTCATAAAAAAGGCTTTATTACAAAAAGAAATAAAAACCTTAAAAGATGTTTTCAATGGAATAAATTTAGCTTTAGGTGAGAAGGTGAGATAAACAATATTTTTTCATTTACAAGGTAGTGAAAACTTCCTCACAGACCAGTGTTAGTAAATGATACTTCAACTTCGAAGCACTTCTTTAAGTCAGCATGACATTTCTGTTTCTAGAATATTCCCCCACGTTACAATAGTAATGACCACTTATTTAAAGCACAAACCATTTAACTGATGGACTACAAACTGGACTCTATTCATAGATGTTTGATCTAATCAGTAATTTTTAAAAAATTTAATTTTATTGTCAACACCAACTTTTTTTTTTAATTCTTGCTTCTGTTGAAAAGTTGGCAGCTCTTGTATGTCTGGCCCTCATTTCCACATGGTCACTCCCAGCTTGAGGACGCTTGCAGCAGCTGCCCCTCTAGATGGCCACACACTTGCCAATTCATTACAGGTCCCACCTGGCCAGTGTCTCTCCTTTATGCTACCTGCCAGGCCCCTGTGGAAATCTGAGTTTGTGACTCCAGATTAAAGCTACTAATGTGCAGCTATTTGTATGCGTATTTCTAAACTTCACATCAACCTGAAAGTTCAACATTATATCCCCATTTTCCAAGATTGAATAAGAGAGAGGACAGGTGACTTGTCAGGACTGCAGAGCTAACAGCTGCTCATCTGGAACTTGGACTCAGGCCTCCCTGGCTCCAGCACTCATGTGCTTTCCTCTGTTCTGCCTGCCCTCCAGTGGTCCCGTGACCCACATCTCTGTCAACCCTCTCATAGGTAGAATTAGTCATGCAATCTGGGTTGTATGATTCCGTTAGAATTAGCTGGGAAAACATTGAATTTCCTGTTTCCTTTGCAGTATTATTTTAGACTCCTGTTTATATTTATTTTTGAGAGAAGAAAAGAAATCCTGGGGAAGGAAGGATGGTTCACAGGAGGCTGGAGCCATCTCTCATGCAGACACAGCGTGCATTCAAACAGCTCTGAGAACATAAATCGCTTACTTAATCGGCTCTAGCTAATCCATGGAGTGTGGAAGCCACACTGCATTGTAGGAAACAGCTTCTGCACGTGGGGTGGGTATAGCCAGCAGAGCCCAGGGTTCTTGCAACAGCTGCTAAGTGAGGCTCAAGGCCTCCTGACCCTCCTGCCCTCTTTAGGCTCTCAGTGTCCCATGCACAGGAGTTTCAGATCATGAGCAGATGCTGGATCCCTTTATTAGAGACACAGCTCTGAAATAGAATGAGAATAAAAATGTGCATGTCTTTTCATTCAGAACTGGACTCCTTTACTCTTAGTTGCATGCTGAGAGCTTCCAGTCAGGTACAGAAAGACAGAACCTCCCCACCCCCCATACCTGCTCTACTCATGCTCCATATGGTCCGGTTTTGCTTTAAAAGACTGTGTACGTATGAAACATATTTAACCATGACTTTATCAACTCTCTCCAGATCATATGGTTTGACAAATGCAGTGCTAATTCCTTCAGTTCATTGAGTTGAGTTGACTGCTGTGTGAAAGACAAGAATGGCAGTAGATATGTGGGTAGCAACAAGGTCTGACCCTTGCCCACATGGCTCTCTTTGTCTGGTATGAAAGGCACATATAGACACATCATTCATGTATCACTCACTGACTCAACAAGCCTTGTTTGAATGCCTCTTATGATCTACATACCATGCTAGATACTCATCCCGGTCTTCATGATGTTTCCATTCTGGTGGAAGATAGCAGAAAGTTAAATTAGTTTCCTATGGCCGCTGCAAACAAAATACTGCAAACTCAGTGACTTGAAACAACATGAATCCAACAGGAGTATGCTTCCAGCCTACTGTGTGCTCAGAATGGAAAGATATCTGGCAAGACTCTAACCTCAGAGTGCTCAGTGCAGGAAGGAGAGCAGATCAGCAGCAACAAAGTGCTGGGAGGGAATAGAGGGGTCTAGGCACATGGCACAAGGTCTGAGGACAGGGAGCCCCTTCTAGGTGAGCATGTCATGGGAGGGTTCTGGGCCCAGTGCCCAGCACTTAGTGGGTACTCAGTAAGAACTCATTTCTGCAGCCATTTGCAAATAGCACAAATTTTGCACCTGGCCAGAAGAATTCTATTTGTCCAGAGTGTTATTTTTTTAAAATGTAACAGGACTTAGGTTTCAAACAAATTGATTGTAGGTTTGAGATGTAGGCTGAAGTGACTAAACAAGATGTTTTAACATCTGGAATGTAAAAATACAGTGAGGCCTGTGTTTCTAAGTTTATTTCTTTGACATAATGCTTAAACTTTTGCAAAATATGTTGTTTGTTACAGTAGTACTTTATGTTTCTTCTACTTTTGGGAGTTTGCAAGGTGCTGTCATGTGACTTTATTAAATATTCACCAAAATCCAGAGACTATCTTAAATTTCTGGAGGAGGAAACCAGGATCCATTTCTGTAGGCCAATGGCAAAAAAAGGAAATGAATGAAGGAACACTTTCTAATGACCTTTTACATTTTCTCTTTGAAGTTTATTCATTGCTTCATAAGCTTCCAGCCTCTAGTCCAGGGATTGCACATACAAATGCCTACAGGTGCTAAGCAGAGAACAAGAGGTACAAGTAGGCTTGGTGTAAGGTCATAGGGAGTTGGACTGCACTAACTGTACACCCAAAGACATTTAAATTGAATTTATATTTATAACTTGCATTTTTATGACACTTTTTATCAAGGCATGATTAAGTTCAGTATCTTGTACATTCACAATGTAAGGGCAGTAGATGTCAGAGATATCCTCCATTTGATAGATAAGGAAAATGAGAGAAATTGACTTGGAGCTAATGGAAGAGCTGACCACTAGGTAGAAGAATGTAGAGGTTAAGAGCACATGTTTTAGAATTCGGTAGATTTGACATGGAAACTGGCTTTTGCAACTTGCTTAGCTCTGAGATGTTGTGAAGTTGCTTCCCTTCTCTGAACCTTAGATTCCCCATCTGTGAAATGGGAAGGATAATGCTCACTTAGATAAGTTGGTTCCATACCCAGTGTGACCATATATGTATATATTTAGCCAAATACCTTGCTATCACAAGCATTTAATAAGTAATAGTTAAATAGTATCTATGATAATAAAAGCATAATATGCAAATCTACTGAATGGCCAAAGAGCAGAATGACCATCCAGAGGACCTTCTGGATGAAGCCGGGGCTGCAAGGACCAAGGCAGCAGCTGGGGTGGCTGTGAGGGCCTAACTTGCACGAATTTTGTGCACCAGGCCTCTAGTTAGTGATAAAGGGGTTATAACACAAGTCTCTTCTCAGTGTGTGTTTTCTCCCATGGCTTACCAAGCCCTCAGATTTGCAGATTTGGATGATTTAGTGGAAATTCCTTCAGGATTCCACCATTGATGAAGCTCAAGCCCAAGGGGGCAATGCATTCTTCTTTTCATTTTTTAATATCTGTTCTAGCAGGTTGGTTTAATGATCAGAGAACAGATATAAATTTGCACATGGAAGATAAAATCATAAATTTTTCAGAGCTGGAGGTGACCTTACTTTTCAGATGAAGAAACTTAACTGAGAGTTAAATCATAAATATAAAAAATAAATTTTAAACATAATTATATATGTATAATTTAAATTATATATTCAATTGTTATATTTATATTCTTTTATATATCACATATATTTTGTATATTATACATATAAACTATATATATACATACACACACACATACATATACATATTTTTTTCATTTATTTCTCAGTGGAGAGGGTCTAGATGTAGAGATTTTTTTCCCTGGAAAGGTGTATGCCTGGGTATTCACATGTTATATGCTGCCTTTGGGAGGGAAAGGAGGAGAAAGGGTGTTGGCTACCAATTCCTTTTTTGCCCTCATGTTCCACACTCTCTTTTACCTGACAAATCTGAATGCTGGAACCTCCAGGATTTGGCCTTGTCAGCTGAACCCTCACGCATAACCAGGCTGCTTCATGAGGGTCCTATCATCCAGCTGCTTTTAGATTTTCTTAAAATTGCTTACAGTTCTCATATCTCATTTATTGTTTATATCACCCTCCCCTTTTTGTTACTCTTTTAACCTTAATTTTAATGATCACATGGAGGAAGAGAAGCAGATGTTTGTGGTCCAACTGAGTTCTTCACATAGTCAAGGTTTATACTAGGAGTTAAATGAAGTTTGAACTAAGCTCAAACTAGGAAGACCTAATGCAAGGGCAATGTGATGGTTAGCCAAGAGATGATAAGAATCTGGTCTCAGGCATGGGCTTTTGGAAAGGACAGAAAGGGATACATTTTTTAAATATATTTTATTGATTTTTTACAGAGAGGAAGGGAGAGGAATACAGAGCAAGAAACATCGATGAGAGAGAAACACCAATCAGCTGCCTCCTGCACACCCCCTACTGGTACATGCCCTTGACTGGAATCGAACCTGGGACCCCTCAGTCCACAGGCTGATATTCTATCCACTGAGCCAAACCAGTCAGGGCAAGGGATACATTTCGATTATGCTTTCAGGTTGAATTAAAAAGATTGTATGACTTTAGTTTAGACTTTAAGAGATGATAGCTTTTAAAAATAAGAAAAGCAAAAGGAAGAACAGATTCAAAAAGAATATAATGGGTTCAGCCTGGCCATGTTAAATCATATTGGAAATTATAGAAAATTAACATTTGCACATGAAAACTGAAGAACTCATAAAGAATTCATTAGTCACAGCCTGACTAATAGGGGAAGTAATTGGAGAAATGTTCCCAATTTCAACTGGGACCCAGTATGAATATATGTACATACATACACACAAACTCACACACACAAAAACACAAGACTCAAAAAATCATGCCTTTAAATTTGACATACTATGATATTTCCTGTTATTCAATTTAATTTAAATACAATTCTAGTCATAACTCACTAAATTGATTTATTGACTCACCAATACATCATGAAAAATACTGGCCTACAAGGTATAGCTGACTGAAGATCTTTAGATAAGAATGCAAATCATGAATATGGTATCCATAGCCATCCATCAAGATTTGGCTTTAGGAATTAAACTGTGTTTAGAAGAAAGCATCAGTGTTCAGTGATCCTAACAGAAGAAAGAAGTTATCTGTAAAGAGGCTGAGATTTAACACTATAAATAAGAAAACAAATATTTACAAGTGAATGAGTAGCCACTTTTGTTTTTAAGGATCATAAAAATCCTGTTGGATTTGAGCAACACTGAAAGGAATCCTCATGCAAACGCACACCATGGCAAGAAGTACCACTTGCGCTAGAGGCAGGAAAATGTGTCTATATAGTCCCTATAGTCTATAAAGGCGTTTCCACTTGAGGAAGGGCTGCAATACAGCATCTTCTCACTGCAGACACTGCTGTAAAGGATGGATAGTGCATGTGGTCCTTCCCCATGCAGTCAACTGTGTGTCCACGAAGGGCCTTGACACAGCTTCTGGGTAAGCAGCTATATTAAATAAGTCCTCTAATTCACTCTCAACTTTATTTGCATTTCATTTAACACTCATTTACTGAACAACTGTTCTATGCAAGACCATAGAAGAATATGGAGATAAATAAGATAATTCCTTCCCTCCAGGCTCCCACAATCCTGCTGGGAAGACAGAAACAGAAATGAATAGCTCTGGGAGAAGGCTGGCTGTGATAGATGTTCCACTAGGTCTACAAAGGACAGTAGGAGACAGAGGAACGAAAAATCATTTCAACTCAGGGAGCATGGGCTTTTTCTCCTCCTTTAGTTCTTTGCTCAAACATCACCTCACCTCCTCAGAGAAACCTTCCCTGACCATTCTAGCAATAGCACTGTGCACCCCCCTGCCTAGTGACTTTGTCCCATTGGCCTGTTTTGTATTTTTTATGGCAATTCTTATTATTAATAATTATCTTTATTATTTATTTTTGTAACTACATGTTATTTGGAAAGATTTGTCCAAGGCACAAAAGTACAGTAAATAGGATGTTTTGAGTGAGATTCCAAATCTGTGAAAAATAACAAAGGAAATAGGTAAATATCAGCTACAATGCTCCTAAGCCTCTCACTAACATTAATGACATAAAATTGCCAGGTTATCACCAGTTTGGGACAGGATTTGTGCAGAGGGACTTTCTTAATTGAGAACCAAGTCCCCCTCCCTCCATGAGAGGAGTGGAGATGCCTCCCTGATACCCAGACCCTAGTAAATGTTGCTTCAAGTGAACACCCAGACCCTAGTAAATGTTGCTTCAAGTGAACACCTAGAGGAGTTGATGCTGCAATTACCTACTGAGGCATCACAAGCTACCCCAAAACTTAGTGGCGAAGAACAACTTATTGCCCTTTATTATGATTCTATGGATCAATAATTCAGACAGGGTACTCAGCTGGATAATTTGTACAGCTGGGGGCTAGGTGGGAAACAAAGAGTCAGTCTCTCTCTCTCTCTCTCTCTCTCTCTCTGAGTCAGTCTCTCTCTCTCCCTCTCCCTCTCTCTCTTCCTCCCCCTGCCCCCCTCAATCCCTCCATGGCATGGACAAGCATGAACTTCCTCTCATTTTCTTTTACAATAGAACAAGAAATAAATATAAAAATATGCTACTTTTCTATATAATTTCATAGTTAACAAAGTACCTTCACCCACATAATCTCCTACAGGCAACAAAACAGCAAGGGGAACTTTATCCCTTCACAAGTGAGGATGCCGAGGCTCACTGGGTGGAAGCCACTAGCATCGGGTGGTGCTGGAGCCTAGGCCTGAACCCACTACTTTGTGTCCACCCGTAGTGTTCACCCCATATCTGCTCATCTCACAGACATGCATTCTGTGTACACCACCTCCTGTCACACCCACCGAAGTCACATGGAGTCACGCCCACTGAGTGGGGAAAGAGCAGCAGGCTGTGGCTTGTTCAGACGAAGGGAGGCTTTCGGTTCCCCGGGGAGATGCCAGCATGTGCTGACCTTGGGAAAAGTATGACTAGAGGAAGAGGTATCAGCATTCATGGAGGGGCACAGGAATGAGAAGTGCAGTAACCGCCAGGTTTAATACTGTGCACACACTTCTGATGAATATGCAAATGTGGCTGGAACCAGAAGCAGGAGGCGAAAAACATTACTAAACAGCAGTGTTAAACCACTTTGAAAGGGGTGTGTCAGGAGAATGGTAATGAAATTAATCCTCTTCACCGGTGAATTAGCAGGGGCTTTGGTTTCCATCCAGAAATGCCCGACTGGAGTTTGTTCTGCTTAGAGCCTCTTGTATAAACTTGATCTTAATGAGGAATGAAGCTTCATAAACCAATACAAAATAGGAAGTGGCAAAAGACACAACTGTAAATGTGCACTATTAAGGGACAACAGAATAAGGGCACTTCAGTTGTGCCTAACAGTCCAGGATGACTATTGTGGGGCATCCTAACGGCTGGTGTGGACCCCTCTCGGTTGATTTATCAAACAAAAGAAGACGGGTAATTGTGAAGATGGTCCGAGTGATTGGATCAGTACTCACACCGGCTGGCAGAAAACTCTACATAGACAGGATTGGCTGTAAGTGTTCAGTTTCTGCAGGGCAGATGAGCATAAAGGCTGCCTCTCTAAAAATAATTCCACACCGGAGAGTAAAATAAATATGAATGCAGATCATTTATTGATAGGCATCGTGCCAGGTGCTGGGATTCAGAAACAAATAAGTCACAAAACTCTAGGCACCCATGTATTTACTCAATAGTCCCTGGTAGAAATTTGTTATTTGGGGCCACCCCGTATGCATACCTCCTTCTCTTGGAACTAGATTCTAAATTCCTTTTGGGGGTTAAACTTTGTTCCCCTTAGAAGCCAACAGAAGGATTGATATTCAAGATGCTCTGCCCTCCCTATGCAATCACACTCTCTCACAGCATTCAAGTCTAGGAGAGTATGTGCAATGATGGAGAATTGGGGTGTATTTCCCTGGCAGTGGTTGGTCAGTTCTTGCTTCTTAAATCCCAACCTCTGTCCTATTGTCCATCTATCCATGAGCTTAGTCCTCCAGCCTCATTGCCAATTTTGTAATTACCTGTTATCCTTCCAGTAAATGTATGTTTCCATTTAGGTTAGCCAAAATCATTCCTGTTGCTTTCTACCAAGCAATCCTGACAGACACACCATTGTCCATTTATTACTCAGCACCTGTTGCAAGCATGGAGTAAAGAAATCACTATGACTGTCCTCAGGGAGCTCACCATCTGAGGGTAAAACAACCAAAATCAGGGATTCATTATATATTCCAGGATCTGGGCTGAAATTGGGATGAGAACAAAGAAGTGTTATGGGAACAGTATCAGAAATTGAATTCTCCTGACAGGTGTAAGAAGGTTTCCCAGGGGTCATGGTATCTATCCTAATTTTAAAAGGTGAATATAGGTATGCCAGATGTACAAGTGAAGAAAGGGCCTCGGTAGGGGAAATCACAGACATGAGGTCTAGGAGGTGTGGCTGGAGCACAGGGGATCTATGGAAGAGATGGGAAAT
Organism: Myotis lucifugus; assembly: GCF_000147115.1. Taxonomy (NCBI): domain Eukaryota; kingdom Metazoa; phylum Chordata; class Mammalia; order Chiroptera; family Vespertilionidae; genus Myotis; species Myotis lucifugus. The sequence goes on along the minus strand of NW_005871216.1, from coordinate 877,237 downwards.
AATATGTACATAGCACTCAAAGGCTGGTGGAAACAATACTGTTGACTCTGATTTCTATGCAATGAATTTTGAGTCCCAGATTGTGAAAGGACTCTCCCAAGGTCACAGAGCCACAAAGCTACAGAACTCCTAACCCCATCTCTTGTTCACCTCAGATCATTTCTGTGAAGGTCAAATGGAAGCAAAACTGTTTGTTCTCATGTCTGTCTCCCTGTCCCAACTGGGTCAGAGCTCCTGGTGACAGATGGTGTATGGTTCTTTTTCTTTTCTCTTCTTAAACTCTAGGAAGAACCACAGTGCCTGATACACAAGAGGGATTCAGTATGTTTGTTGAGTGAATATATGAACAGATATGTATCAATCACAAAAACAATAGCCAACATTTAGAGAACATTTTATTGGTTACTTGATCTCATAGTGAGCATCAGTCCTATAAAGTACATGTACTTTCCCAGCGTACTTCCCTAGGGTAGCAAAATAAATCTCATTATTATTATCATCCCCATTTTTCAGATAAAGAAACTTATGATTCAGAAATTTAAGAAACTGTGCTGGCCAAATTCTAAGGACCTAGAAAGGCAGCCTGTGCCATTAGGATGCACTCCCTCAGGAAGGACAGAGACCCTGAAGGTGGAGGGACAGATAGATCCCCTATCGAAATAAAAGCATTAATTTATGTGCAGTATTTTCTATCTAGTAACAATAGGGAATGGAAAAATTTAGTCTCTCTGCAGGGAAAAAAATACCACAGGAAAATAGGCGTCATTAAAGAAAAACAACATAAAAGCCTCTCTTTTTAATTAAAATTAAATGTCCACTGTTAAAGGATGGGGGGGAGAGTGGTGAGCAACAAAAACCCACAGCCTTGTTTAATCACCTGTGATGAATTATAATTAGGATTTGAAAATTATTGAACCTTTTTCCCCCTGTTCACCTTGGAGCTCTGAAGGTGAATTTCAAAGAGTGTGAGAGGAATGAATATTAAAAAGTTTGTTTTATACTTGAACGCCAGAGCTCCCATCTCATTTTTCCATTAAAGCTCAACTTTTGAAATTTTTCTCCGCTTTGCAATAATTACATCTTCAGCCTGACAACTCATTACATGACAATGCTTATGCTAATGCGATTCTATAGGCACTGGGAAAGGAAAGCTCTGGCAGTTCAGTGATGGGGAGTTAGAGGGCGGCTTTCTCTCTGAGGTTCAAAGAGGCCCTGTCTAAACCCAGCCCCACCCTGGCTGGAGCGCTTGGCTTTGACAAGCCTGGATCCAGTTCACTGACCAGCAAGCACATTGGCTGTGGAACTCTTGTACCCAGACGCCTGGTAGCTGGTTTATTTTACTTTACTTTACTTTATTTTATTTTAAATCCTGCTTTGTTCTGGAAAGGCTGGGAATGAGATTATTTGTGTAAAGGTTTGTCTCAACAATGGCACAAGCACATTTGTCTTGCTCAGCCTGCAGTGGTGACATTCTTTTTCTCAATACTCCTACTATTACTCTGATCCTTGCCATTTACAGCTATGATGCAGTTCCCACTCTGTGCCAGCCCCTGAATGGGGTGAGAGGGAGGCAGGGTGGTAAACAAGGCTTCTCAGACATAGCTCCTGCCTGCACTGAGCTGACATCCGTGTGGGGGGATGCAGAAGCAGTGAAAGAGTAGCCAGTCCCAGGACCCAGTAGGCTAGGACATGAGAGTAAGATTGCTTCTGGCCCACAGAGACTCCAACTGGGTGGTGCGAGGGGGAGTCTTCCCTGAGCAGGTGTCAACATCGAGACCTGCTTAGAGATGGAAGGTGAGCATTAGGGGGTCAGAGGATGTGCCTTTGGGAGTGGGGAGAGGTTAGTGAACACTCCTGGCAAAGCACTGGTCCAGAGCAAGGGCAGCAGAGCCAGAGAATGTACTGAAACTACAGGTTGGTAGAAGGGAATAGAGAGAGGGTCAGGAGGGGCTGTGAGGGGCACTGAGACTGCAGAGGAACATGAGGTGCAGATTCCAAAGGGCTATGCCACCAGACTGAGGACCTCACCCTGTGTGCAGCTTCAGGGCCATGGACAGCCAACCAGCCATAGGTTTTTCTTTTAATGGGGGATGAGTAATGTTGCTTTAAAATCTGTGAAATGCCCCACCACCAGCTGAACACCTGCTAACCAGGTGTACATGCATTATCATACCAAGTCATCACAGCAAGCCTGTCAGCAGGTATTGGTATCTCCTTTCACTCGTGAGGACACAGAGGGTCCGCAGCACTTTGTAATGTGCGCTAGCTCTTTACTCCGTCTTGTCAGTGACTGAGCCATCTCAGGCCCAGGTGGGGAGAGCTGTACAGGTCAGGGTGCAGGTGCTGCCCTGCACTAGCAATACCCAGCACTTATGGAGGGGATGCCAAATGCACTACCAGCTTCCAAGATTCCCTGGGGGAGGGAGGGCAGGGTGTGCATCCCTGCCTTGTGCTTGTTTAAGTTACTGCTCTAGTAGAGTTTTGTGGGGGGAGAGAGCTCTACTGGGCACCAGGAAACCTACTTTTAGTCTAGGCTCAGCCACTGGATCATAGGTCATTTCCTTCCAGCTTGTTTCCTTCATTATAGAAAGCACTGCTTTGAAAAAGAATGTCAAATTAAAGGGAAGAGTTTCAGTGGAATCTTCAGCTCTAATGCCAAAGGATTTCAGTGCAAGCAACTCTCACTCACTTTTAGCAGGTATGAATCGTATGGGGGGTCTTGGGGGCTGGATAGACTTTGGAAAGAGGTGAAGGGGAAAACGTGTGTGTAAAGATGCAAGGGAAAGATTTAGAGTTGTAGTGCTGTATAAGGGAGTTACAGCTCAATGAATGAATGAGTGAATGAAGGAACAAATGGATGAGTTGAGAGTCTTGACCTTCATCCTGGGCCCTGGAAAAGGAAACCCTGAGCTGGAAGGAAGTCCTTCGGTGGGAACCCTGGAGGCTCATCTCAGACCCTATGGGCTCCTAAAGGCTGCTCAGCCCCTGTCTGAGAAACTTCCCTTACACAGTGCCCTGCAGTGACCATATACTGATTGGACATCCACCTGATGTCTTCCACTCAGATGCACTGGGAATGGCAGAAGAAAATCCTTTGTCTCTCGTGAGCCTTCCATGATTCCACCCCTAGGCTAGGAAGCTGTGTTCTGAGCCCCCACGGCCCCTCCCACAGCCCATCGCTGCCTGTCTCTCCTTCCCACTAGACTGCAACTCCTGAGGCCGGAGACCATGTTCTTTCATTTCTGGTTCTCCAGGACAGTGGCGGATACAGAGCTTATGGATATGGTGATATCCAAGGCGTCCTGAGTGTGTTTCTCTCTTGCAGAGTAGGCCAGGGATGATGCTAAGACTTTATATAGAGTATTTCATTTAATCATGGAAACACATCTATGAGATAGGTCCCATTATTTCTATCTTATAGATGAAGAAACGAAGGCTGAGTCAGAGAAGTTAAGGGATTTGCTGAAGGTCACACAGCAACAATGAGTCAGTCTTACCTGTGGTCTATGCACTGGCAGCATCACCTGGGAGCTTGTTGGGAAAGTGGGTTCCCAGAATCAGAATCTTCATCTTAACAAAATCTCCAGGTGACCTGTGTGAATTTTAAATGTAAAATGTGCTGATTTGGTAAAATGAAAGACAAAAAATAATGTTTCCCGAATGAACAAATGACCTAAATTTGAATCCTGGCTTCACCACTTACTTGCTCAGTGGATGAGCAAGAGGACAATGCTAAGCCTCATTTTCCTTATCTGCAGTAAGGGAAGAAGGGAAGAATATACAAAGGAGGAGTCATGAGTGTATGATGAAAGACGCCTGCAAAGTCTGCCCATTCCAGAGCGCAGTAGAAGTTAATATTATCCTTCGTGTTAGCTATTCCCCTCTCTGAAGCTGACTTGCTCTTAAAACATCGAAACTGTTGGACGAAAGGATCTCAGAGTCTAACTTTATAGCCTTGTAGATCCTGAGAACACGAGGGTGGAAATGCGATTAGGCTCCATAGGTTAGAAATATGTTACCCTGTGGTCATTAGTTTTCCCTCCCACACCCCCTGTTGTATCAAACTGCAGACAAAGCACTTTGCCTAGTCCCTTTCTTCCCGGCTACAGGGCCCTGAGGGAATTTCCCCTGGTTAACTCCTGCAGTGCACAGCTCTGACTCCCGCTCTCCCATTTTTCTGCCAAAGATTTCAGAAAGAAGTGCATGTTGATGTGCTGCCTGGTTCCTTGATTAGATGGCAGATTTGTAACTGGGGTGGATGAGACAATCAGGCAGTCTTTGATGAGACTTTTCTGATATGTAATTCCAGGTGGGTAAGATAAGTGGCGTTAGGCAGGCTGGCAACAAAGGTAGAGAGAAATCTCAGGTGACTGGAATTGAAGAACCGCCTGAGCTGAGTGTTGGTGCGAATGATGTGAATTTCAAAGAGCCCGGGATAAACATTCACTTTCAGATGGGCTAATTTATGCAGGAAGTCATTTGAGAAGCCAATTCTCTCATCCCAGAGAGTCTATAGAAGCAGCAAAAAAACGGTTAAATGCTGGGATGTAAACACTGGTAATTGGTAATTAAAGGGCACACCTATGAGGAAGGCCTATGCCAAATTATATTGATTGCTTGAACCATTCATTGATTCATTAAATAGTGTATGTGGTTTTTGAGCTCCCATTCCATCCAGGCACTATGCTGGGTGCTGGGGACCCAGAAATAATAGGGTTACAGTCAGCCCACAAATGAAGGGGGTGAAGTGAGGCTTTCAGGTAAATAATTAACATTGTTCTCTCCTTTCTCCCTGTATTCATTCTTTTGATTCCTGCTCTGGGTGGGACATGGGGCTGGCCTGGGGGATACTGGGGATACTGGGGGAAAGAAGACAGACCAAATCCCAGTCCTCCCAGAGCTCCTGTTCTCACACCGCTCCAGCTTCATGCCTCAGACAGTAGGCACCTGTAGGCATGCAGAAGGCTCTCAAAAATGACCTGTGAATGAGTGCATGAATAGAGACAGCCATTAAACAGAGCATTGCATGGCTGAAAAATTACCAGTTGTCCCCAGTGCTAAAGAGAAGCATGGTGCAGGGTGCCCTGAGGAAACCAAATGGGGTGGGCTGACTTAACCCTATCTGGGGAACCAGAGAAGTCTTCCCCCAAGTGACATTTAAAATGACATCCGAAGGTGAGCAACAGTTAGGTTTGGGGGATGCTGTCCCGGGAAGGTGAGGACAGCACCTGGGAAGACACTAAGGTTAGTAGCTGGGCACCATGGCGGTGCTAAGACACCTACAGGGCGGCAGGTCCTGATGTAATGGGGGAAGTGAAATGAGATGAAGTCAGAGGGTAGACAGGAAACAGATGATATCCACGTAGATCACGTTTAGGATTTTGGAATCAATGCGGAGCTTCCTAACTAACTATATTCAGCCGGCGCACAGTGGCCTTCAGAAGGTGTGGAGCTATCAAGTAGGTCCTCTGCCTCCCAACAATAGCTGTAGCATCAGCCAGGCAGAGCAAGACTAAGAGCCAGTTAAAGGACAATACAATGTCTTGCTCAGGAAATATAGCAGAACAGAACAAAACAAAACAAAAAACAAAAGTAAGGCATGACATTTGGAGTCAGAGGAACCCGTATTTGAATCTCAGAACTGCCGCTCATTGACTTTGTGTGTGACCCTGGACAAATCATTGAATGTCTCAGTCTCCCAGAGAAGGAGAGTTTAAATGATTCTGCATAGGAAAGGCTTTGTCTGGTGCTTACCACATAGTAGGTGCTTTGCTTTCTGTAGCTTTGCTCCAAATGAACCTAGAGATAGACCCACGACCAGGGTTAGATTGAGGTAAATAGCATTGTCCTATAGGTTATTCAGCATCACAATTTCAGGTGACTTTTTGGCTGCTGACTTCAGGTGACTCATAGCTGGCTGTTCAGGGGCTGGTGGACGCTGGTGGGAGGTTTATAGCTGCAGGGACAGGCTTTTGCTTGTAGATCACAACAACACCCTATGGTGCACGTGGTCATCAGCCAAATCTGTATTTGTATCTTCTTACAAGGAGAGGATCCTTCAGGGAAGTAGGACAGCGATACTTATCTGTAGTGGCTGTCTGCTTTTCATCTTCTGGTAACAGAACCCCTTCTTCTGGATGGGAACCTATCCATGTGGCTCATTATATAAACCCTTTTAACCCATTGCTTGGCTGGGCTCACAATCCAGGCTTGCCAGTCAGAGCACCGCTTTCTCCCCAACTAAAGTGATTGGCTCAGATGTAAACCAATCAGAGCATTAGCTCAGACTTTCTACGGACCTTTGGAAAAGCAATATTGTCTCCCCTCTAAGATTCCTAGTTGTAAAAACAGTATTAGCTGAGACGTATCAGAGCCCATCTTTGCCACCACTTAGAACAAGCCACACTGAGAGAGAAGCCAGTCAGAGCACATGGACAACCACTATTGAAATCTTGATATAATTGAGCCATCCTGACCTTAGCTGCTCTCCTGAATTCCCAGTTAAATGTGCCATAAATAAACCTTTTTTAATATATGTACATATAGCTATATTGAAAAATAATTGTCATACTATAATCTGAGCATATTTAAAGTGTACAATTTGATAAATGTTGACATTTGTGTGTACCCAGAAAACCATCACCACAATTACAGTAATAAACATCTGGGTGTCCTTTTTATACCCATGTTCATAGCAGCATTATGAATGGACAAACAAAATGTGGTACACACACACAAGGGAATATTACCCAGGCTAAAAAAAGAAAGGAAATTATGACACATGCTACAACATAGATGAAGCTTGAAGACATTATGCTAAATGAAATAAGCTAGGTATGGCAGAACAACTACTATATGATTCCATTCATGTGAGATACTCAATACAATGGTGGTTTCCTGGGGCAGAGGGGATGGACGAATGGAAATTATATTTTTAACAAATACGGAGCTTTAGTGTTGCAAGATGAAAGGGTTCTGGAGATGGATGGTGGTGATGGTAGCACAACAATATGAATGTATTTAATGCCACTGAACTGTACACTTAACAATGTTTGACAGTATTACAGGCTGACCTGTATTCTTTCAACATTTATATGTTGAAGCCCTAACCCCCAAGATGACCCTAGTTAGAGAAAGGGAATGTAATTCAGGTTAAATGAGGTCATGACAGTGGGACCTTAATCTGATACAACCTGTGTACTGATATGAGGATGCGACATCGGAGCTCTCTGTGCTTGCACGGAGGAAGGCTGTATGAGGACACAGCCAGAAAGTAGCGAGGTAAGAGCGAGAACAGAGCTCTCACCAGAAACTCCCTGATGCTGACTCCTTGATCGTGAACGCCACCAGCCTCCAGAACATGTTTGTTGTTTAAGCCCCCCAGTCTGTGGTGTTTTGTTATGGAAGCCTGAGCAGACTAATACAGGTGGTATATTTTATGTTTTGTGTAGTTGATCACAATTGAAAAGCCACAAACTAGTTTGACTTGGTTTTCTGTTGTGTACAACCCAAAGATTCCTCACTAAAATGCCAACTGATTTCAATGTCATTCACCAAGTTCAACAATCCTATGCAGTGTCTTGTGTTCATTGGTGCAGTATTTCCAAATATTTCCAGGGAGGTTTCGCTACTTCCTGTATCCCAGGCTGCCACCACACTGGCTGGCTTCTCAATCTAGCTCTCCATTTCTTGAGGGGAGAAGTGACCCCAGACCCAGACCCAGTGGCTCTGTGAAAATCGGAGTGTTATGCCCTGAATGCATGATCCCTGTTCCCAGAGAAGTCTTCCCAGGAAGACAGAACCTGAGGCAGCCTTGGCAAAGCAGGGATCCTTCTCTCTGGAGCCTTCCTTTTCCATTTCCAGATGTTCGTGTTCAGAAATCTTCCCTTATCTGCTGCTCTATGTGCCAACACTCAGGAAGGGACAACACTAGAGGCTTTCTGCTAAAGGGATTTCACAGTCTCAGGACTAACACCCCCACCTATTAGCTTGCAGGCATCCTCTCAAGACAAGTTGGGGCTTATTTGTAACTTATTTGAGAAAAGCATCACAGAGTGTATTTGTAGCCAGGGATCCTTGGGCGAGAAGGTAAAAGACAAAATAACTTATTAGTTCTCTTCCTTCCCATGATTCTCAACGACTTCACTGCACCTACTCATCAGAGCTTTTGTTCTAGAAGGGTTGCCCTGGAGCCTCTGATGCTGCTGACATTTGCACACCTGTCTGAGGCACTGGCAGAGACAAAAAAATAAGATTACACTTACCGAGCATGTACTACTCTGTGCCAGACAGTTTCTAAGGTGTTGCACTTCGAGCCCTGGCCTGTTGCTTGGGTGTTGTCCCATGCACTCAAAGGTTGCCAGTTCGATTCCTGGTCAGGGCACATGCCCAATGATCCCTGGTAGGGGGCATGCAGGAGGCAGCAGATCAATGTTTGCTTTCACATCAATGTTTCTCTTTCTCTCCCTTCCCTTTTTCTCTCTCTTCCTCTCTCTCTAAAAATCAATTTTTTAAAAAAAGTATTGTGCTTCAATTATATTATTTATGTCATATAGGAATACTGTCAAGTCAATCGGAACAACCCCATTTTAGAGATGAGGAAACAAAGGCTCCAAAAGTACAAACACCTTGTCAGTTGGCAGGCAGAATTTGAACCCAGATTTCCAAAATATAGACTGCTTCCTCTAGAACATACTATCCCTATTCAGAATTCTAACCTCTATAACCTCTATGCAATAACTTTGATCTGGATATGCCTACACCTCAGTATTGCCTTTGTGAGTTTGGCTGGTCCATTCACTCCCTGCACATTGATGGTGGTGGTGATGTTCATGATGGGATATCAGCCATTTCCTGAGCTATTGGGTCAAAGATTAAGAATATTTGTATGGTGTGTGTGTGTGTGTGTGTGTGTGTGTGTGTGTTATGGACTGACCTATATTCCCCAAAATTTAAATGTTGGAGTCTGAACCCTCAATGTGCCTATATTTGAAGATAGGGCCTTTAGAGAGGTAGTTAATGCTAAATCAGGGTGGGGCCCTAATCCAATAAGACCGGTGTCCTTATAAGAAGGGAAGGGGCATCAGAGATTTGAGCATGCACACAGAGGAGGGATGATGTGAAGAGGCAGCATGAGGGTGGCCATCTGAAAGCCAAGGAGAGACGTCTCAGTATAAACACACCCTCCAGGGACTTTGATCTTGAATTTCCAGCCTCCAGAACTGTGAGAAAATAAACTTTTTTTTTTAGTACATTGCTATGACCGTCCTGACAAACTAATGCAATATATAGTTTTGTTTTTTCCCCTCTGAATTGCTTCCCATAAATTTTGGGCCAATTCGCACTCTTCCAGCAGAGTCTTAGAGGTTCCATCTATCTTCCTGTAACTCCACAACTTGCTTACTATACAGCTTTTAAAATCATTGCCAAATGAAAAATGTTATTTTTAATTTGCATTATTTCCCTTCTACTGAAGGGGAAATGTTTTCATAGTTATCGTTGTATTGGTCGCTTATATTTCTTTAAAGTTTTTGCTCTCTTTTCATATCAGAGACTTGGCTTTTTTTATTTATTTGTAGATCTTAATCTGTCAAGGTTATCTTGTATATCTTAAAAATAATATCAAAGATCTCATTCTTTTATCTTTCAAATATATTGTAGATATTTCCCAAGTCATTACTTACCTTTTGATTTAGTTTAAATTATATCTTATCAAATCTATTTCTTATTTTCTGGTTTCTCTTTTTGGGATGAGGCTTTCTAATGTCGTACCTGTCTCAACACTATAAAAATAGAGAAATATTCATATATATTTTTATCTAGTTATTTTGTTCTGAAATCTTTGTTTTTAATATGTTGTTATTGATTTCAGACAGAGGAAGAGAGAGGGATAGAGAGATAGAAGCATCAATGATGAGCCTGAAACCTGGGCATATACACTGACCTGGAATCGAACCAATGACCTCCTGGTTCATGGGTCAATGCTCATCCACTGAGCCCTACCTGCTGGGTATGTTCTGGAATCTTTTTAAGTGTAACCTGTAAGGTAGTTATCAATCATTGATGAACTAGTTGTCCATACACCTTTATTTAATAATCCAGCCTTTATCCCAATTTTAAAATGCCCTCTTGACTATATGCTAAAATGTTTTGATATACCTTCATCTACATTTGGCCTTTCAATTCTGTTCTATCGGTTCTATTTTATTTAAGTTACATGTGAGCTCTTGTTTTTTTTTCTCTTGTACTGTATGTGTTGGTTCCAAATGCTACATAAATAAGAAAAGGGGCCCTGGATTCCCTTACTTGTGAAAACTCCAGTGATTTTTTTTTATTTGTTCTGTGTGTCTTTCCTAATGTGAGCCGATAAGGAGAGCACTCAGGGATCCCGTGATGTAGTCTAATGATGATAAGACTTTAACCTTCTTTGTACTCAGCATTTTAATTCTCTGGTATTTACTGAAATGCCATTAATCATTTTAATCACAATAAACTAATTTGATAGTAACGTGAATATCCTAAGAATTTAGATAGCACTTCCATTTTAGTTCTCCAATAATTAACTTTACCATTATTTTATAGTGTTATCAGTGCTGGGAATAGAACCTTGCAGATGAACTTTTCCTTTGGGGGCAGGGATATGGGAAGAGAAGAGTAACAGAATACAGATGTTTCTTATTGGTCCTAGCACAGCTGTGGAAAGCACTTTCCACGTTAAGCTGATGCTGCTTACAGATGGAGAAATAAAAAAACCTGGATGCCTGCTTCCCGGGTGTGTCGCCAGTCTTCCCTCTTCCCTCATAAATCACTGGGCAACAAAAGCTTCTGATAGAACTTTGTAAATTGCTTAATGCAAATAAACAGGGAGGCGGCTGGGGAGAGACTTTAGAATGTGGGAGAGGAGAGTGGCCCCACAAGTCACAGAGAAATTGAATAAGGGAATGGCTGTTGACCTTGCTCCCAGTTGGGGGATGGAACAATACTTAGTGGTGAGTGTCTGGCACAGGATCAGGCATTTTGCACAAGCACGATCTAACTGCTAGTATGGCTTTAATATTTATTCTATTTTTTAAATCCTCACCCGAGGATATTTTCCCATTGATTTTTAGGGAGAGTGAGAGAGGGAAAGCCTGGGGTGAGCCTACAACCAAGATATGTGCCCTTGACCGGAATTGAACCTGGGATCCTTTGGTCTGCAGGCAAACGCTCTATCCACTGAGCCACTGGTGAGGGTGGTATGGCTTTAATATTTATTGCATAGTGAACTTGGGCTAGGCTCTTCTTTGCTCTGAGCCTCAGTTTCCTCAATGATATATAGAAATGACCATACAACTCTTAGATGATGGAAGAAATAGAGCAAATATTTTAAACTGATCATCAGAGTGGCTAAAACAGAGTAAATCTTTTAAAAATCACATTTTCACCACTGAGATGATTATTATAATCTTATGGTCAGGGACCCATGGTAGAAGAGAAAAAGTGGGAGGATTAAGCCATAAAGATTAGGCATTGAGTCTCAACTCTGCCCTTTACTAGCTGTGTGACCTGAAAAAAAAATTATACAATTTTTCTGGGATAGAGTCTCCTGATATATCAGATGGAGACAAGTAATCCCACACCAATCTTTGTCTCAGAGTTTCTGTGAGAATAAATTGCTAATGGATGGGAAAGAGCTTTGAAAACACCTCTAGGTATTATTTGCCTTTCAAATGTGAGATAATATTATCCCTTAGAAACCTCTTAGCAGATCCTGAAACTGTGGATGTGGCTAGCCCTGACTCTTAAACTGTCAGACAGAAGAATCCTCGTGGTCTCAGCAAAGAACAAGGAATAGCCCGGGGCGGGGGGAGGTAACGTGAGTAAGATTTTAACTCATTTGGGAAGAACTTTCTAACAATTTAGGATGTGTGATGGAATTCATTTTGGAAAAATTTCCAAGTAGCCTGAGCTGCCTAGTGAGATTCTGAGCTCTCCATCATTGGCCATGCTCTAGTAGACAGAGGAGAGATGGCCATCTGTCAGGGGTGCCAGAGAATGGACACTGGTGTTGGTGGGCAATTTATTTACTTAGCCAGCATTCCATATTTTTCCCCCAGAGCTCACCGCATGCCATATTCTAGGATTGACACCAAAGTTCAAAAAGATTTGATCCCAGAATTAGTTAGGATCCTTGGTTTTAAGTAACAGACAGCAGTAGCTCTAAGTTAAATAAATAAATTAAATAAATAAACAAACAAACAAACAAGGACAGTAGAATGTAGATTGTGGAGCTGAGGAAAGATTAAACAACCAAGGGAGGAGACAAGGACTAAGGACAGGTCCCTGGATCTCAGAAGCAGGAACAATGGACCCTGCTGAAAGTATGATTTGGTTCACATGCTTTCAATATTCTGTCACAGCGTGCCACTTCCCTAAAGATTCAAATTCCCTGGAGAAAGAATCTGACCTAATTTTGCTTGCCCATTAGAGGGAGAATGTGTGTGTGTGTGTGTGTGTGTGTGTGTGTGTGTGTGATGGAAATCTCTATCGGCCATTTCATCAGAACAACATGGAATGGGTTGATGGCACAGTTCTTGATGGCACAGTTCTCTCTGGGAGAAGTGAGTGTTGTACCAAAATCATGGGGAGAAGATCCTGGGAAAGAAAAAAAAGATATTGATTACATTCCGAGCCCTCAGACGTCATAAACATTGACTGTGCTGAGCTGCAGGAACACTTTAGAAGGCAGTAACTCACCCAGACTAGGGGCTTCAGGAGAGGGAAGGAGGAAGCTGAGTTGTATTTTCAGAGAAGAGGAGGTAGTTAGGTGAAGGTGTGGGTCAGGAGACAAGAGGTCCTAAGGCTCCTTCTGACTCTAAGATCCTATGATTCTGAGCATTGGGCCCTGTGCTTTGTGATGCCTTCCGTGTTGTCTGCTTTTGCTGTTTTCCCAGCTAGATCAGACACTCCCTAAAGGAGATTGTCCAGTATGTTTGATTGGTTTGATGCCTAGGGAAACCCAAACGCCACTGCCAGGCTGAAGCGGGCCCAGGGGCTACTTGTTTGTCAACATGAATCTAATCCAACCTTGTCATTTAATACAAGAAGAAACTGAGGCCCAGGAAGGGTTCTAGGGTAAGTTTGTTTCCTTTAGGATGCCCTTACCTATTAGTAATAGATGACCTGGTAAAAGTAGCTGAAAACATTGGGACTTTTAATGTCACATAACTAGAATTACAGAGTGGGCAGTTCTGAGGTCTCTTAGCTCAGCAGTGTAATAATTTCATCAGGCTGAGTTCACTTTTCCAATCCTCTTGCTTTCCCTCTCAAGATCACAAGAAGGCTGCCTTGCTTCAGACATCGTACCATTCCAGCATAGACGCAGGGAGGCAAAGGGATTTTCATCAGAATGGAAAGTCTTTCCTTGAAGCCCTTCTTTTGTCTTAGTGGTCAGAACTAGTTCATGAGCCGGCTGCTAAACCAGTCACCTGCAAAAATTAATAAGACTGCCATGCTTGGCTTTGACCACTCATGATTTACCCTCTAGAGCTGAGCTCACATTCCTTCAGCAAAGTGCCACCTGTCATCTACATAAGGTCAAATCCTGCTAATAAGGAAGGAAGTCATTAACATGGCTCTTGGGGTGGCACCTGCCCCTGTGATGAAGCCAGAAGCAGGGTCCAGCTCTCCTGACACCATGATGCCCCAGCCAGGCTTCCCTCCAGAGCACCCAGAAGGAGGAGGTACCTATGAACTCATAACATTCACAGTTGATTGTGGAATTAATATTCATTGGGTTCTCGGAAACTTAGCAAAAATGGCAGAAGATATCCTCATAGTCTTCCTAAATGACTTCCATTTGTCCAATTTTTCATTTTTATTTATTTATTTTTTAATTTTTATTTGCTGATCAATTTAGAGAGAGAGGAAGTGAGAGAGAGAGAGAGAAACATCGGTTTGTTGTTCTACTTATTTATGCATTCATTGGTTGCTGCTTGTATGTGCCCTGACCCTGGGTCAAACCCACAACCTTGGCGTATAGGGACAATGCTCTAACCAACTGAGCTACCTGGCTAGGGTTGCCCAATTTTTAAATAAAAGCCCTGCCAATCAATTAAAAGAAAACATTTATTTTCCTTGGTAACATGCATCAGGTGTTGTGCTTTCCATGCATTTGATTAAATATAATTGATTTAATATAAACATCTATAATAATAAAAGGGTAATATGCTAATTAGACCAGATGTCCTTCCGGACATCATTCCGGATGTCTTTCCTGATGAAGCTGGGGCCAGAGGGAAGCTAGTGCCGGCAGCCGGGGGAAGGAAGGCCTACTCTTGCACGAATTTTCATGCATTGGGCCTCTAGTTAAATATAACATATTATATTTATTATATTACATATGATATATGTTATATTAAATATAATAAATATGTATCAGTTTCATAAAAAATCTCACCACAATTCTGTGAGGTTAGTGCCACTATCCTTACTTTACAGATTATGAAGCTGAGAACCAGAAAGATTTAGTATTTTGCTCATAGTCACTCAGCTCACAATTAGTCTGCCCAGCATTCAGGCAGGTGCAGTTTACCAGAGAGCTCCCATTGTATTCAAATCCTTTCCAGATTTGGGGCACTCAGATATCCAGCACAGCCCACTCCTTTGAAGCTCATAGTGTAAAAAAGAATATATTTAGGTCGTTCATTTTATTTTTTGTTCCCCTAGAGTTTTCTCTGAAGTGTTATACTAAAAATATGTCATTCTATTAATGTCTTTTTTTATTCCCATTCCCAATCCTCCAAAGCTTTAAAAGATTTTACCTCCGTCAGGTGCAGAAATTGCCTTGATTTCTTAAAGTGACAAAAAATATGCATGGTTGTTTGACAAGGCATGCCACCAACCTCGGATAAAACCAGCAGGTATTCCGTCTCTGAGGCATCTCCGCAGAGGCAGCCCAGAGCGGGCTCCACAGGCTGGTACACATCTCTTGCTTTGGCTCAAAGACTGACTTTCTTGGTCATGACCCAGGGCCCTTAGGTCAGGAAATAGAAAGCTCCCTAACCTGAACTCAGGGAGCCCTGGACACTGGCTGAGTGACCCCAGGCCAGTATCTTCACTCCTCTGATCTCAATTAACCCATATGTAAATTAGGCACAATAATACCCACATCATAGGATTGTTACGCAGATGAGATGAGTTGGCTGCAAAGCACTAGTGCAATGCTTGGCAGATAACTAAGGCACAGTGGTTAGTAGCTGTGGTTATTATCATTGGCCCAGGCTCCATGGCTACTCCCTAAATGGTCTGAGTATCTTTGAAAGCTTCTGCTCAGACCAGGGATATTGGACGGAGGCAAAAGAGGAGAGGGGACTGGAATCCCTTAAAAAGACCAACCAGAAAACCAAAGAAGGAAGAGAATTTGGCTTCAAGTGTTGGAAACATTTGAAGGGTAAGGCTTAGTTTATGTGGCCCCCAAGGAAAACCAGGACTAAGGAGTAAAAGCTTCAGGAAGACAGGTGTTAGGTGGGTACCAGGGAGAAGGTTCTCACAGTTAGATGGCTGGGGATGCATAGGGTTGCCTGAGGATGCAGTGAGCTCTGTCTCCCTGGAGATGTGCAAGCAAATATGGAATAACCACTTGTAATATTGTGTGTGTGTGTATGTGTGTGTGTGCACTCTTAACCCAGTTTATCTTTAATATTGTGGTAAAATATACATGACATAGATTTACCATCGTGACCATTCTTAAATGTATAATTTAGTAATATTCAACCAATCTCCAAATCTCTTTCCATCTTGCAAAACTCTATACCCATTAAACATCAACTCCACATTCCCCATTTCCCCACCCCTGGCAACCACCATTCAACTTTCTGTTTATGTTAATTTGACTCCTCTTTAAGTACCTCACTCATATAAGTGGAATCATACTGCATTTCTATTTTAGTGACTGGCTCATTTCGCCTAATAATATCCTCAAGATTCATGCATATTGTATCATGTGTCAGAATTTCCTTCCTTTTAAGGCTGAATAATATTCCATTTTGTGTATATACCACATTTTGCTTATCCATTCATCAATGGATACATGGATTGCTACCATCTTTTGACTATTATGAATAATGCTGCTATCAACATGGAAGCAAACAGAAATATCTTTATTCTCTACTTTTCATTCTCTTGGGTATATACCTAGAAATGGAATTGCTGGATTATATAGTAATTCTGTTTTTAATTTTTTGAGGAACCACCATTTTATATTCCTACCAACCGTATTTTCTCTACATCCTGATCAATAGTTATTATTTTCTATTTGCTTTGTTGTTGATAGTAGCTATCCTGAAGGGTTTACAGTGGTTGTCTTGATCCAGTTTTGAGGCATTGGCTAGAGCAGGGGTGGGCAAACTTTTTGACTCGAGGGCCACAATGGGTTCTTAAACTGGACCGGAGGGCCGGAACAAAAGCATGGATGGAGTGTTTGTGTGAACTAATATAAATTCAAAGTAAACATCATTACATAAAAGGGTACGGTCTTTTTTTTTTTAGTTTTATTCATTTCAAACGGGCCGGATCAGGCCCGCGGGCTGTAGTTTGCCCACGGCTGGGCTAGAGCCTGCTCAGTTCCCCTTGAACAGCAAATTAAGTCCACAGCCTCAATTGCTTCCTTTATTGGACTCTCTCTGTCCACCTGACTTAGTCACTCCAGAGCCAGGTTCAGACAACTAGGGACTTATGCCCAGAGACTGCTGAAATGATCCTAAACCTGCTTGCCCTGCCTTGCCCTTTCCTTCCTGAGGAAACCACAATGAAGGCCCTTGCCCACAGTCCCCCACTCCTACTCTCTCTACCTTGTGACTGACCCCAGTGCTTTCCTTAAGTGGCCCTGTGATCTTCTCAGATTATAACAAAAACCTTCACATTTTCAGTTCTCTCTCGTTCCATCCTCATTGTTCATGTGTTGGGAACACCACCTCATCAGAGGCTGCAAGTTTTAAGGGGCTAGATCAGTGTTTCTCAAACCTGACTGTGTTGTAAACCACAGGTTCCCCATCCCCGACCCCAGGGCTGATTCAGTGGCCCAGAGAGAGGGAGTCTGTGTGGAGTCTGTGTTTTAACCAGCTCTCTGATTGCTTCTGACGAGGAGGCCCATGGCTGTACTTTCCTCTAAACCCAAGATTCTGTAATTATTAGAAGAAAATAGAACTGAAGGAACAAAAATAGTCATGTTCGTTAGATCTATATAGTTTACAAAGTGCTTTCCTAGTTTCCCCTTCAGTTCCCCCTCAGAGCAGCCTTAGGGAGTGCATAGTGGTATGTCACCTAATGGACAGGGCCATATGGAAGTGTCCTCCTAGGGTTGGAAGGCCAGTAAGTGACAAGGTAAGTCTGAACTCTGGTGAGTCTGTTTGTAAAGTCCTTTCTACCACAGAATAAGGAGACCAGCATTTAGGGAGCTGTCAACATTCCAATCAGGAAAAGAGAACAAAGCTGCTAAAAACAAAACAAATATTCTGCATTTTAGCTCTTAGTCACTGGCTTGCTTGAATTTATTAACCATCTAGCTATTCCTTTTTGACTTGGGGGAGAGCAGCTACAATGGCTCGTGGATTTCAGGTGGGTCCAACCTCGAGGTTATTCCTAAGACATTGTGAGATCTTTGAACATGACAGCAACCATCTACCACCTGCCAGTGGGAGTGCTGACTTCTTCTTCATTCTGGTAAATCCAATCCATCAAAGGGAGCTGGAGCTTTGAATGAAGACCAACTGCTTCCATGGCAAATTATTCATTTATTCAGGCAGTGATTCAGCAGCAGGTAGCAAATGCTGACTGTCTCGCTTCAGGGAAGTAGGAATGGAGTCAGAAATGTAGTCCCAGCCTCAAGGGAAGGGACAGATGCAAATCCACATAAACTCCCCTACCAGAAGCAAATGCATGTGTGATGAACGCATGTGTAACTACTGTAAATCAGAAAATTAAGAATAATGTCAACCTTTCACTATTCATCTATAGGGTGTCCCAAAAAGTGTATGCACATACATTGAAGAATTATAAAGGTAGTGTTTATTAAAATACACTTCATTTTAATAACTGGCTAATAACTAGGTGGTTAATACATTCAAGGGACTATATCCTCCAACTTATGAGTGCCAGAGCCTGGGCATGAGCCCCTGGAAGGTAAGTTCTGTGAAGCTAAGTGGCCAGCCTGGAATGGTGCCCTCAAAATGTTAGTGAGATGGAATCCAGGCAAGCCTCTAATGCCAAGGCCAGGCAGTTTTTCATTGAACTCACAGGGCAAGACCTTAGGGGTCTCCTGTCTGGATTCAGCAAGCCCAACGCTGAGGCCTCGCCATGAGTCATCGCTGCAATTCCAAGAGACCCGGCCATGGACATTCTTCCTGCCAAGGAAGTCTGGCACCAGGAACATCTTGGTTTGACGGAAAAGTCAGAGATGGAAGCATCTGAAGAACCTTTAGCACAGCCCCTGCTCTGGTGGTGGAAGGACCTTCTGCGCAGTTTTGATTTGCAAGTCCTGACAGGACCTAATTTCACTCCTTTCATTTGCATGATAAATGAAAACGTTAGAATGGGGTCCCTGGATGCCTGGGGGTGGGTGAGAGGCCACACCTCTGAGGAGCTCCACTGAGACACCCTCACGTGGTTCTTGCATGATGAAGCATTGGCTCAGAGCCAGCCGGTGCGTATTTGGTCTGCTATCTGGGAGACATTTGCCACTCACCTAAGGACCCTAAGGAAGGGCGTCAAGGAGCCCTTATCTGGACTAAAGAAGAGGCAACTGGTGTTCCCAAGGCAACAGCAGCGTCAGAACACCACAGAGTTTATAGGATCCGGAGTCCACCTTCAGAAATGCCAGCTCAGCAGGTCATGGTGGAGCCCAGGGCTCGGGACTTCTACCAGCTATCCCTCCTGCTGCAGCAAATTAGGATGTGGGGGGATTAGGGCTGGGCGCTGGCTTCTGGATCAGTTTGAATCTGGGTCCAACCCCCTACCATGTGGTTTTGGAAAAGTCAGACAATGTCTGTGAGTCTCTGTTTCTTCATGGGAACTTCATAGACTATTGTGAGAACTAAATGATATAATGTTTCCTTAGTGTTCAGTAATCAATTGAAGGTTAGATCGTATTAAAAGGCTTATAAACAACTGAATTTTACTTTATTTTTCTAAGTGTATTTTTATTGATTGTATTGATTTTTTTAGAGAGAGGGAGAGAGAGAAAAATATTGATGTGAGAGTGAAACATCAACTTATCAGTTGCCTCCTGCATACACCTCAACCAGGGATTGAACCAACAACCTGGGTGCCCTGACCAGGAATCAAATTGGAGACCTTTCAATGCATGGGACGATGCCCAACCAACTGAGCCACACTGGCCAAGACTAAACAGCTGAATTTTAGAAAGATGATTGATTTTTTGGGAAGCTTCCAGTCATACACTAGATCAGGAGGCAGAAGCTTCTGAGCTTGAGGTCCTCTGCTGGCATTGTCAGATCCTAGGACACATTTCTCAGCCTCTCACGTCCTCAGCTTTCTTATGTATACAATGGAAACCTTCCTAACAACCACCATCTGAGTGGTTGTGAGGAGGAAATGAAAAGCCTAGTGTGAAACACACAGTTTAAGTTATAAAGCACTTTGCATATTTGCTATTATTCTTGTAATAGCAAGAAGGATCAGAATGGGTACTGAGTGTCCTCCGTCAGCGCCCTGATGGCCTGCGTTCCCGAGCATTACAGACTCATTTTCAGCTGCAGCATCCATTTGGATTCAAACAATTATTGTGCAGCAGGCCCTCACTGCAGCTCCACGCAGAAGGCCTTAGCTACAACCTCGTTTACATTATTAATTTGCTTAGTAAACCTTTTCCAGTCAAGTTCGGGTAGAGGTGAGCTAGGAAGCAGCCACAGCAGAGGGGCCTGCCTCCAGGAAAGGAAGCTGCAAGGCAAACAGGCTGCAGGGGGCCCATGAGGTAGGTGGCTCAGAAAAAGCAGAAAGTGACCAAGTTTGTGTCTTTTGCTTTCACCCCAGCTCAAAACAAACAAACAAAAACAAACAAAAGACAGGCTTTTTTTCATTTAAATTTTTCTGTTGTAGCTTGTTTCATTGCTCTGGGTATATGTAAACTACCACCTGTATTAGTTTCCTAGGGCTGCCATAACCATGTGTCACTAAGTGAGTGGCCTAAAACAACAGAAATGTATTGTCTCAGTTCTGGAGGCCTGAAGTCTGAAATCCAGGGGTAGGCAGGGCCGTGACCCTCGGGAACCTATACCGGAGAGTCCTCCCTGGCCTTTCCCCAGCCGCTGGCCTTTGCCAGCAAGCCTGGTGTTCCTCAGCTTGAGAATGCATCACTCCAGTCTCTGCCTCTGTCCTCAGATGGCCATCTCCCCCTGTGTGTCTCTGTCCTCGTATAAGGGCAGCCTCCATTGGATGAAGGCCCACCCTCCTCCTGTGTGACTTCCGTGGAACTTAATTACATGGGCAACAACGTCATGTCCAACTAAGTTTGCATTCTGAGGTACTGGGGGGTGAAGACTTCAATGTATTTTTTGTCAGGGGCGAGGGGGTACAATTCAACCCAGGATACCACCCAACATACAGTTTTACTTCTTTATGGTCAGAACATAAGTTTCATGAGAGCAGGGATTCTGTCCACTGTTTCCCAGTGTCTAGATCAGAGTTTGGCATATAAGAGAACTCTGAAATGACTTCTTAGATGAAACAATGACTCACAGTCTGGGGCCAGGAGTAAACATAAGGCTTTGGGGGTTGGAAGATCTTAGCTTCCTAACTCGGCCCCAGTACTCTCTTCCTGTGCTGGTTTCTGAACCTCCGCAGCTCTGCTCAGTTATTTGTACAGCAGACATAGCAGCATCTGCAGCCTTTTCACTCTGATTGACCTGCTCTTAGGCCACAGCTGTATCTGGCTCCACATGCATGGTTTATACCGTGTGACACCAATTCTCTAGCATCCAGTTTCACCTCTTTTTATCTCTTTGACCTTGAACAAAAGGTTTCTTCTCCTCTCTGGAGAGTTTTTGTCTTAAGGTCTGTAGAATGGGGTTGAATAGCAAGGCCATTCTTGGATTGTTAGGAGACTGATCTAGGACAATGCATGTGAAAGCATTTTGGTAACTCACTAGAAGATGTAGGTTTCTT
Source organism: Myotis lucifugus (assembly GCF_000147115.1). Taxonomy (NCBI): domain Eukaryota; kingdom Metazoa; phylum Chordata; class Mammalia; order Chiroptera; family Vespertilionidae; genus Myotis; species Myotis lucifugus. The sequence goes on along the minus strand of NW_005871216.1, from coordinate 856,078 downwards.
ATTATCAATTTAAAGGTCCTATTATCAATTTAAAGGTCCTATTACTATTATTCAACATTTAGGTCACCTCTTTATCAGGTTCAAAGAACTTCATTTTCATTGATGTTAGTGATTCCTTTTCACAGCTTATTTGACTAAAGCCCAGAGAGGTTAAGAAATTTGCATAAGATCACAGAGCCATTTGCAAGGCCAATGCCTAAAACCTCCCAGCTCCTCTGCCTCCTTCACCCAGCCCCCAGTTCTCTGCCAGTCCTGTGATCATATGCAGGAAACCCTGTAATGAGGCCTGAAGTTTCATCCATTTTTGTAACCTCTAATTAGTGCATTTCACCACCTCCTCCTCTTCTTCCCTGTAAGGTGTCTTTTTATGGATGGGGAAACTGAGATTGGATCAAGCAGCCAGAAAACTAGAACAGTAGGCCCTGCCTACCAGACATGAAGACTAGGACAGTGTGATTGGGTTTCCAAGTACCAAATGTGCATCCCTAATCTCTGTCAGCTGTGGGTTCATCCGAGCCCAGTCCCTGAGCCAGAGGACTCAGGGGACAGTACTCTTCAGGGAGAACCCCAACAGTAGCAGGGGCTGGGGCTGCAGTCTAGATACCCGTCTAGACTATCTGTCTACCCCACTGTAGCCTCTTCTAATCCCTTCCTACCTTGATTACCCAGGAAACAGACCTGGAAAGGTACCAAAAGTCCTGAAAATCTCATGGTTTCTGAAGTCAAATGAACCTGAATTTGAATTATGGTCAGTTTGTAGCTGCGTGATCTAAGAAAAATGCTTAATCTCTTTGTAGTTATTTTCCTCATATATAACATGGAGATTAAAAGGGGATACAGATTAAATGAGATAATGTATAAATAGCACTTAGTTGTTGGTACAAAGTAGGAATTCAACCAATGCTTGCGACTTAGCTTTCAGGAGTTCGCTTGAACCAGGGCCTGCCCTAATCCACATTGGGAGGAACCCAGTCTCGTACCCGCTATGTGCCACCTACACATCTTCTAAACATGCCCTCTCTGTCTGGTGCCCCAGATACTGGCTGGGGACCTGGGGAAAGGCTCCTACCTGATAATGAGTGTGACTCTCTCCCTGAGGACCTCTGCATCTGGGTCCTCCTCATTCTGAGTATCAGAATCCGATGAGTCAAACCCAAGTTTAGAGAGATCCCTAGGACCTTGCAATATGGGCTTCTGACATCTCTAGTTACCATCCTCCGGAATCACTCTTCTCTTTCTTTCTGGTCATCATTGAACATCCAGGCTGCCTCACAGTACAAGCCAGGTTCTGTGGGATCATCTCCCCTCCCCACACCAATAGTCAAGGAGAATGTCTATTCCTCATTTGATCATCCCACTAATGCTTCACTTATTAATTCAACAAACTTTTGTAGAACATACTACATGTCAAGACCTGTGTTAGGTACTAGGGGAAGCAAAATGAACAAAGCTGTAGCTAGATCACTGTGGGAGGAGAGAAATTATTGTCAGCGGTGGGGGTGGGACAGACAGGCAGAATGACTGGGTTGAGCCCATCTACTCCCTGAGGCCTTGGCTCCTCCCTGCAGCATCTCCAGCCCCCTGGCTGCTCTGACACGGGGAGGTTCAGCAGCCCAAGAAATGGTTGTTGGGCTCCTTCATTGTGACAGGGGCTTAAACCACAATGAATATTTATAGGACATGGCTAAGAGATTATCCTAATGTGTGTTTCAAGTCCATTGATGTTCAAACTCAGAGACAGACTCTGTTTGTTCAAGAGCAATAACATGCATTCACAGTGTTACAGAGCCAGCTGCTGGGGGAGGTGGGGTTCTGGGGATTGCTGCCTCTTTCGGTTTTATTCAGGTCTGAAAATATTTGAGGATTCTGACTCAGGCTCAATGTACATTCACTAATAATAATTATAATAAACATGATGGTGTAAACATTCCCATTGAGTGCTTACTATATTCCAGGCACTAAGTATTTATGCAGATTGACTCCTATGAGAGAGGTAGGTTAGGCCCTTATCCCCTTGTTAAAGATGGGGAAGTGAGGTACAGAGGATCTACTCCCTTCATCTCTGTTTCAATGGACAACCATGTCCACCACCTGCATTTCCAAGTTGGACTCAGAAATTATTCCAGGCTCCTCCCTCTCCCTTTCTTCACTGGCCGCAGACAGTCAGACCTGCTAATGGAGCCCAACTGTGTCACCTCCTCTCCATCCCTACAGTAATGACTTCATTGTCTGTTTCCTAGATTATTATCACAACACAATCTTCTTACCTCCTGTTTCAGCACCTCCAATCCTTCTTCCATTGTTCCTCAGAAATGAAACATAAATCCGAATGCTTAAGTTCCCTACATAGAAAACTTTAGAGCTCTCCATTAATTGCTCATTAGCCACGAAGGCCCACCTGTGACTTGTCTCTTCCCTCACTCTCCAGCCTCATCACTCACCAGGGTGCTTCTTAAGAGTGACTTTCTCATAATGACCTGTTTGAAGTGTCCTGCACACAAAACTCTGGTTCACAAGGCCATGCCCTTACTCACACTGTTCCCTCTACCTGGAATGTTATCCCCTCCCATCTGAAATTCCCTCATTGTCCAGTACTTTTTTCAGCGATCCTATCTTCCAGGAACTACAACCAGACTTCTTCAAAAGAGGCTAGAAACCCATCCCTTATACTCTAAGGCAGTGATTCTCAACCTTCTGGCCCTTTAAATACAGTTCCTCATGTTGTGACCCAACCATAAAATTATTTTCGTTGCTACTTCATAACTGTAATGTTGCTACTGTTATGAATTGTATTGTAAATATCTGATATGCAGGATGGTCTTTGGCGACCCCTGTGAAAGGGTCGTTCGACCCCGAAAGGGCTCGGGGCCCACAGGTTGAGAACCGCTGCTCTAAGGGCATCAGCATTCCCTCTACCACCACACATGGTGTGCTGGATTGTAATTATTTCTCTCTCTTTTTTCCCTCATCCAAGGATAGGTTTTTATTGATGAGAGAGAGAGAGAGAGAGAGAGAGAGAGAGAGAGAGAGAGAGAGAAAGAGAGAAAGAAAGAAAGAAAGAAAGAAAGAAAGAAAGAAAGAAAGAAAGAAAGAAAGAAAGATTGAGAGAGAAACATCAATCAGTTGACTCCAATGTGTGCCCCAATCTGGGATGGAATCCTCAATTTAGGTATGTTCCCTGACCAAGAATCAAACCTGCAACCTTTTGATGTATGGGATGATGCTCCAACCAACCTAGCCACCCAGCCAGGGCTGATTATTTCTCTTTTAGCTTGTACTGCTGGACGCCCAGCTCATTCAAAGCAGGCATCCTTTCTTGTTCATTTCTGTATATCCTGTTATTAGCAAGGTGCATACTACTGAGTGGATGCTGAGTGCATTTTCATTGACCTCAATTAGATTTGTTAAGTTAACCTTACTCTGGGGTTTTTAGAGTGAAAACTTATCTGTGGCAGGTACTTCAGCAGGGTCAGAAGAAGCTAAGCTAATTTTGGAATGTCCCAATTGTGACACTGACCTCATCTGAGTCCCCCGACTGTGGCAGTGTCCATTGTGAAGCTGAAATATAACAGTGCTGTCTTGCCTACTCAGAGCTGCTGGAGGAATGTGATGAGAGTGGGGGGTGGGAGGGCAAGGAGAAGCTTTCCTCACTGGGAGGGAAGCGAGTGCTCACAACTATGCTGTGTCTCTCCTGTGTACTCTTTGCTTGAAGGTGTAACATACAGGTTGGGGCAAAAGGAGGTTTACAGTTGTTCATATGGAAAATAATACAATAATTAATAAATAATAATACAAGGATAAACTAGGTTTCCCGTACTCACAACTGTAAACCTCCTTTTGCCTACCCTGTATTTTCTCTGTTCGCGGAAGTCATTTATTGCTATTCCAAATCCTACCTTTGTATAAGACCTGAACATTTGGCCCCCTGGTTAGTAATTAGGAGTGCCTGTTTCAAGTCTCAGGGAAAGAAGTTCCTTGCAATCACTTATCTGCCACGTTCTGCCTATAAATTAATCCATCAAGGAAGATAGTGTTTCCTCCCAAGTCTTAAGGGATTCACACCACTTATGCAAACTCCTGGAGACTGCAGTCTGAGTTCAGATGACCTAATGAGTTCAGGAGCAGAGCTCTTTAAGTGGCAGGCCTGCATTTGCATATAGAATGATGTTGGCTCAGCCAGCCCTAGGATCTCAGGTCCATTGTTCCCTCAAGTGGCCTCTGTGTCCTCACACTAAGAGGGGGAAGCTCCAGTGGTATACTAAGTTGCCTGAACTCTGTTTGCTAATTCTCCATTTTCATTTTGTGGAAGATTCCAGTGAATATGAGTAGGTTAGACCCGACTCAGCCTCCTTGTAATACGTTTAACCATTCATTCATTTATTCATCCATCATCATTACTATCATGCACCTGCTCTGTGCCACCGAACCAGCAGTCACAGGAGGGCAGAACTCTACCAAGGGAGGGGCTGGCATCCCAGCTTTACCCAGGCAATGCTTATAGGCATCTAGTGTGTGAGATGAGGATGAGATGGTAGGAAAAACCATCCATATTTACTGAGAGGTGGAGATCAGGAATGGCAAATAGATTGCACACCTGCTAGACTTATTTCCACAGTGCTCCTGGGAGGTAATGTTAGTGGCATGCAGGTTAAGACACATTTGCTCTTCCTAGTACAGATGGAGGGAGTGTGATGCGGTGGAAACTCATGGTCTTAGAGTAATCACATCTAACCCTACCACTTTATGTGACTTTGAGCAAGACATTTAACCCCTCGGAACTGCAAAGGGATAAAAATGGCACCTCACAGGGTTGTTCCTAAAGGCTTCTATGAACTAATATTTGCAAAGTACCTAGCACAGTGCTTGGTAGCGAGTACATGCTTCATAAACGTTACTCACTTTCTCCATAACATTACTCTTCATAAACGTTACTCACTCATCACTCCGGGATGCCAACGTTACTCTATACCACGATTTTAGCTCCTTTGAGGCATATGAAGAAGACTAAGACAGGATACCAAATTATGAGCTTTCAAACGATATTTGAGTTAACAACAAAGGAGAGTCTGTATTAAACACCATGAAAGAAATGTCTTCAGGAGTTCCAAAGAAAACATGGGAGCAGGAGAAGTAAAGATAAAGCTATGGAGAGGAGCTAGAACAAATACAATACAGATGAGACACAAGGACAGATGCGTAGATGGATAATGGGTGAATGGATGGTTGGACACATAAAATGTTAGATGATAGACAAATAGATAGTTTAATGCAGGCAGATAGACAGACTTGCATTTGAAGGATCTTTGTTATTATTAGGTGAAGAGAGATAGGTGGATTAATGGTTTGTCAAAGGCATAAAGGCATAGATACTCAATGGAGAGAAGTAGTAAGTTTCTATAGAAGGTATACAGATGTAGTAAGACAGATCTAGTTGAAATAGTAACTTAGCAGCAGAGGGTATAGAATCAAAGGACTCTGTGCCTGAGCTGTCAACTAACCCAATTCCTGGTCCGTGTAAGAGTCCTATTTATAATGTTCCAGCAACTAATGTTTAAGCCTCTGTGAGGACTAGGAGCTTACTCTTCCCATCTATCACTGTGGATGGCATGTAGTACCATTTATGAACAATCTGTGCAGTACTACGCTTTTTCTATACATTATCTCAAATCCCCTCAAGTGCGCTTGAGAAAATATCATTCTCATTTTATAGAACAAACCTGCCATGCACATATCTTACAGCTAATTAAGGGACCTAGAATCTGCACCAGGTCTTTAGGACTCCAAAGCCTACTGTCTCTTTTCATAGAAGAGACAACTCTTTAAGTGTCGGTCTTGTGCAGCCTGAGAACTCACCCCTCAGAAGCCTTTCCTAGCGCTAGCCTTAAAGAATAGCCCTGCCCCCTTCCTCATTCCTGCAGAAATCTCATTGATTCTCCCCCCGCCCCCCGCCCTGTGTATGATACTTAAAACCATCCATTTTAAATCTCGTTTCTGCTTAAATTCTGTTTCATAAATTCTTCCTTTAAATTAGAACGACTTACCAAAAGCTGATAGAAATTTTAAAGACTTGCTCTTGCTTTCATTCATGCTGACCTGAAAAAGGTCTATTATCTGTCTCGTTGCACAATCTAATGTCTTCCCTCCAAAAGATGTATTAGTGCCTTTAGCTATTCAAGGGATTCAACTGACTGGGCATGGTTGGATCATTGTAACTTGATTTATCAGACTCTTAAAGGTAAGCCTACCTGGGGAACGACCAGGGAACCTCTCTGAGAGCCATGCCTCTTGACCTTCAGGACTGAGAAGGCAGCAGATGATGTCATCACATTTGCGAGCAAGGCTCCAAGAGCAAAATGCCCTTGACGTGGAGGGATTCGAGAGGATCGCCGGCCCATTCTTCATAAAGTTCTTCATAGACCTCTGTTGTCAAGCCTCGAGTTAACCAACAAATTTAGAAATTTTTATCACAAACTGTCTACATTTTAGACATTGTGGAAGACATAAAATGCCAAGCTAAGGCCCATTTCTTGCACTAAAGAAACAGTTGCAGGAAAAGCACACAAAACAGGCTATTTAACACCTTTATCTTCTTGGCGGTGACCACTGCTATGATAATGATCTGAGCAAAGTGATGTAGGAGCACAGACAAAGCAGGAATGTTCTCCACAGTATCCACACTATTAAGAATTGTAACCTCTATTTAAAAACCTTCAGTCACAGGGCCCTCAGTACTCTACTCTGGTGTTTTTTAAGGGACAATATAAAATACTGGCTTAATCTAATGAACACAATAAACTAAAGAATAAAATAGAACCAGAGGCATGGAAACATGGAACAGACTGAGGAATCTCAGAGGGAAAGGGGGTTGGAGGGCAGGAAGAGATTAACCAAAGAGCTTATATACATACATGGATAACCCATGGACACAGACAGTAGGGTGTTAAAGGCCTAGGGCAGGGCAGTGGGTGGGTAGGGAGTGGCAAAGGAGAAAGAATAGGGGGACATCTGTAATATTCTCAATAATAAAGATTTTTAAAAATTAAGTGCTAGTACTATAAAAAAGAAAGAAAAAGGTATAGGTTCTGGAGCCACAGCATTTTGGTACGTTATTTAAGCTCCCAGTAATGAAATGGGGAAAATAATAGTACACATCTGAATGGGCTATTACAAGAATTAAATAAATTCATGCACATAAGGTACTTAAAATAGAGGCTAGCACGTCATAAACATGCATGTTAATGTGAGCCACTGCTGCTTTGAAGAAGAAATGCTAGAAAACCTCCATATACTGAGTCTCAGACTGCCGTGGTCTAATATCCACCCAATAGACCCAGTGCCATCCCCTCTGGGGCAAAGCCTGAACAGGCTCAACCACTGCAGGGGAACATTCAGTGCTAGTTGGCTAAGCTGCAAAGGAAGGAAGGTTCTGTGCTATTCTTTTCAGAAGAAAAAGTTGCTATTGACCCCTCATCTAATGTAGTGATTGTGTGGACTACCCTAGTGAAAAACTGGGAGACTCAAAGATGGGGTTTGCTTGTAATTTACTTGGAAGTGATTAGATTTCACAACTAAAAGATTAGATTTTTATTGAGCAAATTCCATAAGCAGAAACCTCTGTTGTTGGTACAATAGGAATTGGAAAGATGGGTAAAAAATGGTTCCTTGGTGTGAGGCTTAGAACTTGAACTCTGATACGTGATTTAAATTTAAATCTCAACTCTGCCACTTTCTAGATGTGTGTGACCTTGAGAAAATAACTTAAATTCACTGAGCTTAAAATGCCTCATCTATAAAATGAGGTGATCATAATAATAGCTGTCACAGTGTATGGCTGTGGGAAATAAACGACAAGATATTTTTAAGTTACTTCCCCAGAACCTAGAATATCATAAATACCAAGTTAACAGAGGGTAATTATTAATGTCTTACAAACTCACAGTCTGATGGGGAGGAAGAGATAAGACAGATGGATGCATAAATAACCATGATTATAACTAGGTTGTACACATATAAGCACAGGTAGAAGACAATGGGAGAGAAAGGAAAACAGGAAGAAATTATCCTTGAGGAGAGAATGTTGCATTACATGGTTGCGGACAGATGGATAAAAAGCTTTTTCTAGAATTCATTTCTTCATTCATTCAATAGGCTCATATAGTGATAACAACATCCTTGTACGTCAGCCACTGTGCTGGAAGATAGGGATTGATCTGCTTGTTGGGGAGGCAGAATTCCCAAAAGCAAAAATAGCAGTGGGGCAAGAGAGTAAACAAAATCTCCAAGAAAGAGTGAGAATGCCAACATGGGAGAGAAGTAGAGTGGGTGGAGATAGCAGAAGACTGACATAGCAAAAAGACTGTGAGGCCAGACTAAAGAACTGGGACTTCATTCTTATGCCAATAGTTCTCAACTAGGTGATTTCCCCCTATGGACATTTGGCAATGTGGGGAGATATTTTTGGTTGTCACGACTGGAGGGGTGCTACTGGCCTCTAGTGAGTAGAGGCCAAGGATGCTGCTAAACACCCCGAAATGAAAAGATAGTCCCCCCCCCCAACACACACACAAAGTATTATCTATTCTAAAATGTTAATGATGCTGAGTTCTATGCAGTGGGGAGATGGAGCAGGTTTAGGAATGGTAGTGAGATCAGTGATTAATCTAATTCTCCTAAGGATGTAGGATTGTGGGAGGTGTTGGAGTCAGGGAGACCAGGTGTGGGAGATATGAGATGCTTTGGAAAGAGGAACTGATGAGACACTGAGGGGAGATGGCTAACATGAGAGACATTGCCAGGGACAGCTAGCTAACTAACGACGTCACAGGATCAACGAAAACGATATAAGGAAACACTAAGCAAGTGATAGGAACTCACTAAATATCACTATAGTTTTATTTCCTTCCAGATATTTTAAGATAAGCTTTCAATTTTGGATAATGTTTGATTTACGGAAATGTACAGATAGTACAGAGGATTCCCATACACCCTTCACTGGGTTTCTCCTAACGTGAACATCTGACATAACCACGGTGCATTTGTCATAACAAAGCTATAGACTTCATTTAGATTTCACCAGGTTTCCCACTCATGGCCTTTTCCTGTTTCAGGATCCAACCCAGGACACCACATTGCACTTAGCTTCTATGTGTTTTCTATGTGCCTATTTGTTTGTTGAAAAATAAATGCATTCACAATTGTTGAAGTCAGCTTCTCTCCAGAGCTCTTCCTAGCAGACCCAGATGAAGCGAGATCTCCTGCTTTGGTAACATCAGCTGTGGGCTCTGCTCAAAGTTCTCAGTAGCTACTGTCTTGGCAAGAAATAAAATCTGCAACTGACACTTTCTTCTGTAAATGGAATGACTAAATTAAGCCAAGCTGTAGCTTTAAAAGATTTCCTTTTAGAAGAATTAAATATCTCAACTTAGTAGTATGAGATTTGAATGAAAAGCTCCAAATTTCAGATTTTCTTTAAAAAGAAATTAAAAACAATTAACGGGGTTATAGAAACAGATTGTTGAGCCAGTTCAAACAATACTCAGGACCCAATATGTGTGTCTAATGTGCGTGAGATGATTCTCCAATTCGACTACTTTTGTCCCTTCTGTCCTTGCCTTTCATTGTGGTCAGCACTCCTAGAGTAGCACAGAGGAGCCAGGTGTAGATAACTGGTGGCCTCCGGTCTTGGCCTTGACTGATTTCCCTTCTCCTTGCCTCTCTTGTCATTAATCCCTCGGTCTCAGTTCTGGTTCTTCAATTTCTTTACCTTCATACTCCAAATCCTGATGCCCAACTCAGTTCCCTTTACTTGTCTTGATTACTTTTCTTTTTATATAAAAATATTATATTAATACTCATTTGCTGGAGAAAATTAGAACCTATAGATAAGCATAAAGGAGAAAATTGAAATTACTTGTTCTTCTATCACTATTAACATTTTTACATTCTGTTTTCTAAAATACACATAAATACACATATATATTCTCCCTAAATAGACTCTCATAGTGATAATAACAAAATGCTATGTAGCATTTGTGCATGTATCAAGTTAGTTAGTCCTCACCATGTGCCATGAAGGGGCACTATTATTATGTTCATTTTATAGATGATGACACAGAGGCTGGGAGATTGAATGCCTTGCCTAACATCGCACAACTGGGAAATGGAGGATCTAGGATGGGAAGAGTAAGGCTCCAGAGCCTGTGATATTAACCAAGATGCTATATCCCTCAAAGCACTCTCTCATTGTCTACTTCTATTTAAAATATCTGATTGACATCTCTTTCTGTCAGAACATACATTCTCCTTTTATATATTCTTCATATGTCCAATCTTGTGCAAGGTGGTTCAATAAATACCCTTCACCATAGTCATAGAACTCATCTTGAGTTATTCACTCAGTATTTTCTTGTTTTCATGACTCCTTTTGTCATCTTTGCTTCTGCTTCTCAGTTTTCTTCTTTTCTCCCTATACCTGTCCCTAAATTTTACACACACACACACACACACACACACACACACACACACACACTGGTCCATTCCTTTGTTGGAAAATTCATAGTACTCCTAGCTACATACCTCCTCTGATAGTTGCACTCATTCCATTAGTGTAGGATGATAACTTGATTATGAAGGTTTCACTGTGGAGTCTTCATCTAGGTTCATACAAATATTCATGCAACAAATATTTATTGGACATTCATTCTTTTTTTAATATTTTTAATTGGTTTTTAGAGAGAGAGGGAAAGGGAGAGAGGTAGACAGAAACATTGATTGGCTGCCTCCTGAATGCCCCCCACTGTGAATCAAGCCCATAACCCAGGCATGTGACCTGATTAGGAATCAAACCCATGACCTCTTGTTTCATGGATGGATGCTCAACCACTGGGCTGGACATTCATTCTTTACAAAGTGTTCTAGGGACACCAAAGTATAGCTCTCCTCTAGAAGTTCTAGCAAATGACAGATAAGGAGAACCAACTGGAATGTAAACTACTAGTAAAACGAAGGTAATAATAACATGAGGTGGGAGCCAAGAGGAAGCAGCTGTGAATTGTGATCAGAAGGCTTGGCGCAGGTTTCCACAGGCAGTGACCAAATGCCTAATGATCATGTACTTGTCCTGTCTTCATTGGGTGTCACATATGATGGTCTGACAGGCTGGATCACCCAGGAGTCAGGAGCCCAAAATTTGAAGGGGAACAGCAGCAGGGTAACCAACCTTACTGATTTGCCCAGGACTGAGGGGAGTACCCAGGACATGGGGCTTTCAATACTAAAACCAGGAAAGCCTCAGGAAAACAGAGACAAGTTGGTCACCCTAAATAGCACTGAACAATACAGACACAGCATATTGCCCTTGGGAGCTCACATCCTAGAGAAGAGAGAGACATTGTAAACTAGTTAAGGATGTGATGTCAGGTGGATGAGTGAATGCAGAAAAGGCAGAGTCAAAGGGTAGAGAGGGACTGGAATGTGAGGATTCAGGGGGGGTGATCTACAATTTGAGCAGTTGGGGAAGGCCTTCAAACAGTTGTAATTTAAGCAGAGACACGAACATAGGGAGAGAGAAAGTCATGAGGAAGCCCAGGAGAAAAACGCTCCAGGTGAGTGCAGTTCAGTGTGGGAGGGGGAAGGACTAGGGATGGGATCAGAGAGGAGGCCAGGAGTCAGATCCCACAGACATTGTGGGTGGTTGGTAGTCCCTTGGGTTTCATTCCAGGAGAGAGGGAATGTTGGAAGCTTTGAGGAAAGAAGTGGTGTCATCTGATATATGCTTTCCAAGGACCACTCTGGCTGCTACATGGAAACAGGGTGTAGGTACGACAGGGTGGAAGTTGGAAGACTAATTAGGAGGCTATGCAGTAATCCAGAGGACAACATATGCATCAGAAAGTACAGAGGCCTCAGACAGACCCAGGCTTACCATCCACCCTGTCATCACTAGTGCAGATGACTTCATTTCTCTTAGCCTTTAATCTTCTTATCTAGGAAGTGGGGATAACATATTGTGAGAGTTAAATGAAACAAAATGTATAAGTGACTAGTGAAGTGCCTACAGTTCAGTTATGAAAATACTAGGATGCCATAGGAATTAAAATGTTGAATGGCTAATCTGATTCTTCAGGCCAGTGACTGGCCCCACAAAAGCCTGGGTGGCTATTCAGACAAAAATGCATATTCCCCTGTGTTGTTTCAGTCTTCTAGTTCTGTTGGTGCATGCATATGCTTTTCTTATTGCAATCAAAATACTAACAGTTTCACAAATACACTTAGTTTTGTGCTACTATCGCTTTGCTCATGTGGTTTCCTCTACTCAGGAATGCCAACTCCTTCCACTCTCAAGCCTTTCCACTTGGCCCAGATCCAAACTCACCCACTCCCAGGAGCCTTCCAGCAGAGGCCATTGCTGCTCTCTCATTATTTTCGTAGGACTCTGTGTTTAGTCTTACCCTATTTCACATTACAGCCTTTTATCATAGTTTTCATATGCCTGTTTTTCCAATAAAAAATATGGAAAAGTAGAGGACAGAAAGAGTGTTCACTTCAAGTCTCACAAGGTATGACACACATTCACTACATAGCACAGTCCCTGGCACATAGCAGGAGCTTGAGAAATTATAATGAACTAGAGGCCCAGTGCATGGATTTGTGCACCAGTGGAGTCCCTCGGCCTGGCCTGCGGGGATTGGGCCAGAACCAGCTCTCTGACATCCCCTGAGGGGTCCCAGATTGCAAGAGGGTGCAGGCCGAGGGACCCCACCAATGCATGATCAGGGCCGAGGAGGGACAGCAGGAAGGCTCCAGAGCATGTCCGGCTCATCTCGCCCAGTCCCAATCTGCTGGACCCTAGCAGCAAGCTAACCTACCGGTCAGAGCATCTGCCCCCTGGTGGTCAGTGCATGTCATAGCGACTGGTTGAATGGTTGGAGGGGCAATTAGCATATTAGGCTTTTATATATATATATATATAGATTAGCCTAGGAAGAGCTGTGTTTACTAGTATATAATTTGGTCCCTGATATATCTAAGGAAAATCAAGAGAACATGATGTAGGGGAAATAGTGGGTTTGAAGTCACAGACACCTGAGAACAAAATTAGGGTCTCACCTTAACTAAGCCGTGTGGTCTTGCCTAACTCAGTTCATTTTTCTGAATCTGTGTTATCATCTTTTTATATATATACTAGAGGCCCGGTGCACAAAAATTTGTGCACTGGGGGGGGGCGGGTCCCCCAGCCCGGCCTGTGCCCTCTCGCAGTCTGGGACCCCTCGGGAGATAACAACCTGCTGGCTTAGGCCTGCTCCCGGTGGCAGAGGGCAGGCCCAATCCCTAAGTGCAGCCCCTGGTCAGGCTCAGAGCAGGGCCGATTGGGGAGTTGGGGCGCCACCCCGTCATGCACAGAGCAGGGCGGATCGGGAGGTTGCGATGCCACCGTGAGTCACGCTCAGGGTAGACTGATTGGGGGGTTGGGGCACCACCCCCTGTTACACTCAAGGCAGGGTCGATGGGGAGGTTGCGGCGCCACCCCCTGTCACGCACAGAGCAGGGCCAATCAGGGGGTTGGGGCGCTGCCCCCTGTCACGCACAGAGCAGGGCCGATCAGGGGGTTGGGGCGCTGCCCCCTGTCACGCACAGAGCAGGGCCGATCAGGGGGTTGGGGCGCTGCCCCCTGTCACACTCAGGGCAGGGCCAATGGGGAGGTTATGGCTCTACCCTGTCACACACAGAGCAAGGCCCGTGGAGGGGGGTTGGGGCACCACCCTCTATTACCCACAGAGCAGGGCCGATCAGGGGGTTGGGGCACCGCCACTGTCACACTCAGGGCAGGGCCAATGGAGAGGTTATGGTTCTACCCTGTCACACACAGAGCAGGGCCGATCAGGGGGTTGGTGCGCCACACCCTGTCACACACAGAGCCGCAGGGCAATCAGGGGATTGGGGAGCTCCCCCCTATCAGGCACAGAGCAGGGCTGATCAAGGGGTTTGGGCGCTGCCCCCTGTCACACTGATCCCGGTGCTGGGAGGCATATTACCCTTTTACTATATAGAATAGAGGCCTGGTGCATGAGTAGGGGCTGGCTGGTTTGCCCTGAAGGGTCCTGGATCAGGGTGGGGATCCCCACTGGGGTGCCTGGCCAGTCTGGGTGAGGGGCTGAGGGCTGTTTTCCCGCTGGCAGTTGACTAAAAGCTCCCAACCGCTCCTTGTTTTCTTTTTTTTTTTTTATTCTGGGCCAGCTTTAGCTCTGAGGCCTCACTGCTGAAAACATGGATACAATGTTGCAGTCCGGGGCTGACTGAAAGCCGGTTTTGTTTAGCTTCTTATTTGCAACATAGTAATAGTTGCTTAGAGTTGCAGTTGAGAGTCCGGCAAGTCAGGCTGGGAACGTTGGAGTCTGCAGTCCCTGGAGTAAGCAAGCCTGCCTGCTCGCTTCAGTGCATGGCTGCCGGCCGCCATCTTGGCTGACAGTTAATTTGCATAAGGATATGCTGATTAGCCAATGGGAAGGGTAGCAGTCGTACGCCAATTACCATGTTTCTCTTTTATTAGTGTAGATTTCATTGGTTTCAGAGAGGAAGGGAGAGGGAGAGAGAGATAGAAACATTAATGATGAGAGAGAATCATTGACCAGCTGCCTCCTGCACAACCACTACTGGGGATCGAGCCTACAACCCAGGCATGTGCCCTTGACTGGAATCGAACCAGGGACCCTTCAGTCGGCAGGCCGACATTCTATCCACTGAGCCAAACCAGCTAGGGCTGTGTTCTCATCTTTGAACAGCATTTCAGTCATCCACTGCTGCACAGCACATCACCCTGAAACTTAGTGTTAAACAACAATCATTTATTGTTTCACATAGTTCCTGAGGGTCAGGAGTCTGGGGCAGCTGAGCTGAGTGGCTCTGATTCAGGTCTGTCAGGTTGCAGCAAAGGTGTCAGCTGGGCCTGCTGTCACCTGAAAGGTTGACTAGGCTGCAGGAGCTTCTTCCAGCCTCACTCCCAAGGTTGTTGGGAGGAGGTTTCAGTTCCTCTCCACGTGGGCATCTCCATGGTGCTGCTCGGAGATGGCAACTGGCTTCCCCCATAGCAGGTCATCTGAGAGAGAAACCAAGAGGGAAGCTGCAGGGTTTTTACAGCCTAGTCTCAGGGGTGACATACCATCTCTTCCGCCATATCCTCTTGCCACACAGACCCACCCTGATATGCTGTGGGGGAGGATAAGATGGGGACTGTGAGTACCAGAAGTCGGGCATCATTGAGGTCATCTTGAAGGGTATCTGTCGCAAACAGGGATAAGATTTATCCCACTACTGTTCAGATTGAAAATCTGGGTGTCCTTAGCTTGTGCTGCTGTGGGACTGTGGTGGTCTCCCATTGCCCCTAGATAAGTCCAGGGTCTCTGGGCAGGGGCACCAAGTTCTCCAGTACCCTTGTCTAATTTCCAAGATGCATCCTCCTCCTCCTCCTTTCATCATTCTTTAATCTTCAACTCTCTCAAACTCTGGCCTCCTGGCTTTGGTCCAGGAGGTTCCCTCTGTTTGGAATGCCCTTCATTCACTGTGCTTGTCCACCTAGTAGGATCCCTATGTTTCAACCATGGCTACATCTCACACCGCCAGGTAGTGTTCTGCAGGTGAGTCCCATCACACGGCCTGGGAACAGGCTGCTCTGCACACTGTCTCAGAATAAACACCCCCACCCATACTATGCAGCACAAGAAGGATTTAAGACCTGGCTCTGGTCTGTGCTGAGTGACTTCAGGAGAAAGGAAAAGAACTAATATTTATTTATCTATTTATTTATTTATTTATTTATTTATTATTTTTTTGATGTTTAAATCACAGGGTTTTATTTCTGAATTGAGTGAGAAAATTAAGACAATAATAATCAGAAGCTCATCTATTTTGGAAAGCATTAGCATTATGGAATATTTTAAATCACAGAAGTTTTTTTGAGATCCGTTTAATATAACAAAGAACACCACCTTTAAAGTGTAGGGTAATGCTGCAGTCTCATTATAATAATCGGTTAGCATCTATATACTGTAGAACAGGGGTCCTCAAACTACGGCCCGTGGGCCACATGCAAATACAAATATTGTATTTGTTCCCATTTTGTTTTTTTACTTCAAAATAAGATATGTACAGTGTGCATAGGAATTTAGAACTAATATTTATTAAACTCCCAGAAAGCCAGCTGCTGCCTCGGGCACTTTCTCGGACATTGTCTTAGGTAGTCACATACATTTTTTTTCCATTTGGGTAAGCCATGGTGTCTCTGTGGATCTCAGTTAACTCATTGGTAATATGAGAATATTTCCCAAATGTGCCCTGGGTACTTCCACTAATCTATGCCTTGCACACAGCCTCCCTGCCCTAGGTGTTGTCTGTCTATCTCCACGTGTTCACTCCTACACAGGCCCCTGGGATCTCATCCCATCTCTACCCTTTAGGAGTCAGGTGACCTTAGGAAAATTATTTAACTTCTCTGAGGCCACAAAATAGCAACACTTAACAACCATCACTTGTGCCCTCAAAAGTGCTTCATGAGATTGTGGTTGTCAGGGGTCCCTAGAAGGATGTCTGGTACTCACAGGGGTCATAAATGTTGATTCTTTTTCTTTTCTTCTTTCAGGGACAAAGCAAACATAGATCCAATACCATCCTACCCCATCCACCCAAAACCCATTCTATCACAACCAACTTCCTCCATCAAGGTGTCTATTTTTAAAAATGTAACCGTGTGCCTCATAAATAAAAGTACCACTGGAGGTGGGTCTCACAAAAGACACCTTGTTACAATGGCATTATGAAGGAGGATTTGTCTAAACTTCTCTGAGTCTCAGTTTCTCTATCCACAAAATGGGAACAATAAAATCGACCTGAGTGGATTATACGATGATGAAAAAAGCAAAACAAACAAACAAAAAAAGCCCCCAGGCCAGGACTTGGCACATAGTAGATGTTCAAGAAATGTTTTAAGCCCTTTCTAGAGCACACACATTCTGCTTATTCTGGTCAACAGTTTGGGCCACCGAGTTTTGCACAGCCACCGCTACGGCCACCTAATTGTATCATCTGTTTATTAGGGTACCACCTCCCTAGTTAGGCTCCGTGCTGGAAAACTGATCAGGCCTGTGTAGCATCTGTTCTGGTTTGTGTCAGCTGCGCTCTTTCCTGTCCCTGGAGGCTCTGGGCTCCCCTGTCAGTGTGCCCAGGTTTGCCGTGAAAATAGTCTTTCTTCTCATTACTCACCTCACGTAGCTTCATTATTTATGTACAAGACAGAGATGATCTTTGGCCTTTTTAAATTACATTTATTTTTATTGTCTACTGTAATCCTATCATATTTTCAATTACCCACTCATTCATTTAGAAGTAGATTTCCCCTCCTTTGGCAGAAAAAAACAACAAGTAATTTTACAAAGTAGCTCAAAGGTTCCTGTTCCAACCAGAATCATTCGGTTCAGCATTCTGTCCTCTGGTTTCTAAGAGAATTTACAGAAGAAAGGTAATTTCTTAGTTAACAAAAGATACCCACTCTCCCCCCTTCCTTGTCAGTTAGACACACAGTGACTCAAAATAATTTGAAATCATATATTATTATTTTTTGCCACAGCTTTGAATGGTAGCAGGAAATAGTCTTTATAAAATAAGTGCTTGAATCAGCTACTTTATTCTCTCAGTATTACAATTGAATCCCCTACTTCCAATCTAGAAAACCAGCCCCCTCCTGTTTTAGATGTTGTTATTTTTAGAGCTCTGCAGTGCTTTTTATTCATTTGTTTGTTTTTCCAGTTCATCTAATCATCCAAGACAACAATGGGGTGGTGAAATGTTCATTCTAAAATAGTTTTTGGAGAGAATCAGCATCTGGTCATTAATGAGACATAGTCAGTCTTTAAAGACGAAACTCATGTGGAGTTCCCACTGACTGTGCCCTAGAAAGGGGCTGCTTCCCTTGGACCTTTGGGAACAGCTTAGCTGAGGTCTGAGGACCAACCTGGGGAGGGGCTTTGGGAGGATTCAGAGGAAGGAAGGTATTACAATTGAAATGCTAAGGCTGCAGTTTTGAAGTAAGACCTTAGCAAAGGCATTTCCTCCTTGCTCCCTGCTTTACCCTGAGCATGCAGCTGATTACCTGTTCAGGACAGATGCTCCTTAGGTTGTTGTGATGGAGGGTTGGAGGGAGGGTGGACCAAAGGAAGGATGTGCCTAAAAGGAGGGTGACCAAAGGAGTCCCACAGTCATAGGGAAGGTGGAACTTCTATTGTTTTGCTGGTTTGTCCCACTCATATTATAGATGAGAAGGAAAGTGACACTCAGGCAGTCAATGGCGGGACTGGGCCAAGGGTGCAGACTTTTGCCCCTTGCCCGGTGTTCTGGGCACCAAAGAGGCTGCTCTCTGACCTGGGGTGCAGAGTCATGGGACTTGGGCTTATGTAGGAGGAAGTGGCTGAGGCTTAATGCAGCCTAAGTTTTCATCTTCATAAACTCTTATCTGCAACTTGCATTTCTTTAGAATAAAAGGGGGTGGTGAGGATAATGAAGATGTAGGGGACTGAGAGAGCCTGGTCCTCACTGATGGATAAAACTTCAGGGAGGCAGGAGCTGGGAATGCCAGCTGTTCAGAAAAGGTTGCGTGGGGCCAAAAACTAAACCACTAAAAGCCGGAGGTAGGAACAGGAGCCAAATCAGGACAGAAAATCCAGTGCCAAATGTCTACCCATAAAGGATGAAATGAGGTTCCCTCATTCAGCACATGCCCTGAGCCATTCCTACAGGCCTCATGGTATGAGACATGGAGGCAAAGATGTAGCCTTCCGGGAGCTCACAGTCTAATGAAGGAGACAGGGAAATAATTGAAACTATAAGGCAGTGATGGCGAACCTTTTGAGCTCGGCGTGTCAGCATTTTGAAAAACCCTAACTTAACTCTGGTGCTGTGTCACATATAGAAATTTTTTGATATTTGCAACCATAGTAAAACAAAGATTTATATTTTTGATATTTATTTTATATATTTAAATGCCATTTAACAAAGAAAAATCAACCAAAAAAATGAGTTCGCGTGTCACCTCTGACACACGTGTCATAGGTTCACAATCACTGCTATAAGGTGTGTAATGAGGGCTGGGATAGAGCAATGGTTTTCATCATTGGCTGTACTTGAGAATCAGCTGAAATTTTTTTTTTGGGGGGGGGATAAACAAAAATGCCTGGATTCTACCCAGATTCATTGAATCCAACTCTTAAAGATGGGAAGTTCTATATTTTACCCAGTCTCCCCAGGTGATTCTGACACACCGTGAGGGTTGGCATCACTGCTATAGAAGGAAGTACAAAGTAACCTGGGGCCAGCATCTCAAAGTGGGATGACCTGAGACACTGACTAACCTGAAGAGCATCATAAACTAGATTCTAGGACCCCACGACTACTAAGTGAGAATTACTAGAGAATGGAGACCTGGTATCTCTCTAAGGTGGTTTAGATGTCTAGGTAGGTTTGGGAATCCCTCTGCTAGAACAGCTCTATCCAAAAGAAACATAATGTGAGTCATATGTGTCATAGAAATGTAATGTGAGCCTTACACTTAATTCTACATTATCCAGTAGCCACACTTTAAAAAGTAAAAAGAAATAGGAAATTATTTTAATAATTATTTTAGTTAATACAATATATTCTAAATGTGATCATTTAAAAATATTATTGCTTGGCTATTTTGCAGTTGCTGTTTCTTTCATACTCAGTCTTTGAAATCTGAGGTGTATTTGACACCTAAGGTCCAGATCACACTGTCCACTTGCCAAAGGCAGGACTATATGTGGTTCATCGCTGCCTCTCCGACATTTGGGCCAGGCCTGGTCTGGGTCTCTGCATTCTAAACAATGGGAACTGGTGAGCAGAGGCATGGAGATGTGGAATTATGAACAATGTGATGGTGGGGTCCAGGATGGTTGGGGGGATGAGTAGACAGGGAGAGGCAAGTGGTGCAGGAAATGAGGTTAGAGAGGGAGGCAGAGCCCCAACACAGAAGGGGAGGCTTTGAGGCACACTGTTGGATCTCCTCAACTCTGGCCAATGGCTCTTTTCATGTCCACTGGCTGGATAATTTGTCTGTCTCATGAACCAAACATCTTGGCTTTAAGAGTAAGTGTGAAGGACCCTGGGTGGGTAGCTCAGTTGGTTAGAGTGTTGTCTCCATAAGCCAAGGTTGCAGGTTCAATCCCTAGTCAGGACATACACAAAAGTCAGCCATTTAATGCATAAATAAATGGAACAACAAACTGATGTTTCTCTCTCCCTCCCTCCCTCCTTCCCTTCTTTCCTCTTTCTCTCAAGTCACTATATAAAAATTTAAAAAAGGGTAAGTGTGAAGGGCTTCAAATTTACTCCATTATTTCTTTTCCTGGGAGATCAGGGCTCCAGGGCCTCCAGGACATGGTGTTAGGTTGATTGAGTGATTGAGATGTGCCTCAGGTCAGATTAACTCTGTGAGCTTCTTTTTGCTGGGAACCAGAACTGTTCTAAGGGAAGACTTTGCTGACAGAGAATCTGGTAAGTATATGCTTTTTCAATTTAATTTCAGCCTCAGATTTATTTTGTCAGGTCCTTAGAAGCCTCACTGTGGGCACATTAGATATATTTTAAGACAATAATAAAACTGATTCGAGTGATCCCATGTGGTAGAACTCTTTTATAGAAATCGGTCCTACTTTCTTGGCCCTCGCAGGCTGATAAAGTTTGTTATGGATTGGTGGATGGATTTGTCACTGGCTCCCGGCAAGTTCAGAGACCAATGTTTCAATCCAGGGTCTTGATGATGTATTCCGTGATGCAGTGAGACAGAGAACAAGTAATTACAGTGCTTGAGTGTAGCAGGAGAGATTGAAGTAAGACCAAAGTCTAAAGTGGAGCTGGAGATTGGGGATCAAAGTTGGATGGGTCCCATTGTTTACAAAGGCAAGTCTGGTCTAAAAGGAAAATCTCAGAGCTGAGAAAGCAACTACTCAACCTGCCAATCCTTGCTCAGAGGGCTCCAGATTTTTCAGAAGTATCTAAGGGGAGCCAGGTGAAGCTTGAGTTTTCTCACTCCTAAGTCAAGTAGAGCAGACCCATTTCCACCAGTTTTATCTTTTTAATTTTATCACAGGATTTCATTAAATTAATAAAAGGGCTCCACTGTACCCCCCAAAAGCTTGAAAAAACACTATGTAGGCAATGGGTAGCATTATGGCTAAGCATTATCATCAAGAATGCCCAACAATATCTAAAAGCAGATGCATATTAAGACAATAGGTACTACAATGGTAACTTCAGGCAACCAGGTAGGTAGCATTAGGCATTGAGGTCATTCTTTAGTTCATGACTCAGTCATTCATTCCACAGATATTTATTTTTCACTTGTTTATAACCTAGATATAATACTAGACACTGGGAATACAGCTGTGAGTAAAACAGGCATGTTCCCTACCCTTCAGGTTATTTATATTATTGTAGAGGAGACAAATAATAAACATGAACACAAATACATAAATAGAGTTATAGCCTGAGGTTGTGAATTAATGCGGTGACAGGAGAGCTACTTTGGACAAGGTAGTTACAAAAGGATTTGCTCAGGAAGTGCCCTTCAGCAGAATCCTGCAGGACTGAGAGGAACCGGCTTTGCTGAGAGCTGGGGACTAGCATTCCAGGCAGTCACAGCTGGTGCCATGACCTACAATGGGGTCTTAGATTGTGGGAGAGATTGAGAAAGTGTAAGGCTTGAACAGACAATGTGTGTGTGTGTGAGATGAGTTTAGAACACAGACAGGAGGCAGGTCACATATGTATTCTCTGAATGCAATGAGAAGCTATTGAGAAGTTTCAGGAAGGGTTTTGTGTTCTTATTCACACTCCCCAAAGGCTACTTCCTTCAGCAGATGGCATTAGGAAGAGAGCAAGGGCAGGCAGAGCCTTTTCCTAGAGACCGGTTGGCAGGTCACCAAGGAAATGAGGAATACATACGCATTCCATTCTTAGAGCCAGGGCCCCAGGTGAGGCACAAAGGGAAATCCCCACTTCCCTGACTGGCACACAGTGAGCTCTCCATGAAGAGCCGGGGGCCTGATGCCCATGGTCAAATATGGCTGAGCCATGTCAGCCCCCCCCCCCTCAGGGCAGAACTGGTCCAGTAGCCTAGAGTGGGGTGAGCTGCTGGTCAAGTTGTTGGGAGGAGACAGGGTCTTCGGGGTGAAGAGGAGGCCAGCCCAGCATTTGGAAAGGGTGCTCCAACATGCTTTCATCCACCTCGAGAGTGACTCCATGCTGGCATCAACACAGGCTCACAGCAAATCCACTTTCCCCACAAATTGCATCCACATTTTTGCAATTTGGTGTGTATTGATTTTCTCCAAAGGACCTCTCGTTGAGTTATTTAACTGCCACCGTTGCAAAGGGCAGCCAGTAATTTTCAGTGCAGACCACTTCTTCTGAGAAACTCCAGTCCAGGCCAGTCAGTCCTATAATTTCATTTCAGAGCACTCCTGGATGATTATGTTATCCAAATCTGGGCATTATTGCAGAATGAATGGTTCACCCATGAGGACAGAGAGAGCATTAGATGATCTTCTCCACCTCAAAATAATAGACCAGACAGGAGGGAGGTAACAATGGAGCAGTTCCCAGGAGAAAAGGAAACAGACTTTGTCTCTACTTTGAAGCAGGGGTGTATGGCTGGTATCCTCAGTATTTACCAGCCGCTACACCCCTGCATCAGTTGAAGAGGCACCTATGATTTTTGTGGGTATTCCTTAAATCCTGAGACAGCTCTCAAGGAGGTCACGTGAAGCATCAGAATCATATCCGAAGCTGCCTTTGTTCTAGCGCTATTGTTTAGGACAATGACCATTCCTTCTCTCCTTACTCCCTGCTGTATATAAGATCCCACCCACCAGAGGACCTACTGGATGCCTCTACTTCCCCCATTTAAAACTGCTAATGAGTTGTTGTTTTTTTTGTACATGAATTCTTTTTCACTTTGGCTGCCAGGAAGTAGATAGATAGATGGATGACAGAGATAGATAGGTAGGTAGATAGATAGATAGATAGATAGATAGATAGATAGATAGATAGATGATACATATTTATTGAAGCTCAATCTTAACAATCATATGACCCTTATGACTTGTATATATAACTATATATGATTTTTAACCTATTCCAAATTTTGTATTTCTGTTGTTATTTATACTCACATATTCCTGGTCCCAATTATTTACCCTCATTTTGCTGTATTATTATTTTACTATAAATGTTTAATTCATCCAAAGAATTTTGGAAAGTAATAGGATGTAAATAAGTAATAGTTAAGCCTTCCTACCTTCATTCAGAAAACATTAGGACAGGTGTCATAGGGCCATAGGTTCTATGTAGGAATCAAATGATCCTGAATGAGAAGCACAGTGAACGCTGAGTTTTCAACACAAGTCAGGAAAATCTGACCCTGAAGTATGATTGGGGGCAATGGGACTGCAGTATAGATTGGACAGAGAATGGGGGTACCACATTGACAAGCTATAAATATGTTAGGAGGGGAGACAGTGTGTTGATGTGTCATCCTATATAATAAAGAGGTAAAATGCAAATTAACCCTCATGCCCTCAGAAGATGGCTGCCTATGACCAGGCCGGCAGGGGGGTTAGTGAGGGACTACCAAATGACTGAACAAGCAGGATGCCTGGGGCAGCCAGGCCGGTGAGGGGGCAGTTGGGGGCAACCAGGCCGGGGGGGGGGGGGGGCAGTTGGGGGCGATCAGGCAGGCAGGCAGGTGAGCAATTAGGAGCCAGTGGTCCAGGATTGTGAGAGGGATGTCCGACTGCTGGTTTAGGCCCGATCCCAGGATCAGGTTTAGGCAGTCGGACATCCCCCAAGGGTCCCGGATTGGAGAGGGTGCAGGCTGGGCTGAGGGCCCTCCCCCATACATGAATTTCATGCACTGGGCCTCTAGTTATATTATAAACCTTGGGAAAATTCACTGTGCTCTGGGGTGAAAGCATTTTGATATCAGAAAAGATAACTTGATCTCTGGAGCCAGACAGGTGGGGTTAGAACCTCAACTCTGTGTCTTATAAAATGTGTATACATTTTTGGCAAGTTATTGGACATCTTAGTGTTTCAGTTTTCTTACCTGTCAAATGGGAATAATGGTAAAAAATGCCTGATGGTGTTATTTTGAGAATTAAAAGTTATTATGAGAATTAAAGTGGTAACAGCCAAGTGTTGCATAGTAAATATTCAACAAACGCTTTTACTGTCATTGTTATTACTAGTATTCTCTTGCTAGGCAGTATATACATGTTACCTTATTTTTCCCTCACAGATGTATGAAAAGGACGTTTTTATTCCCTCATTAAAATGAGTCTCAGAGAAGTTAAGAGTGTTGCCCAAGTGCCAGAGTTGGGCACTGAGCTGTCCCCCCCCCCCGCTATACCTAACACACCCCCAAAAGATGGAGTGAATAGAATACTTCTTGCTGTTATAGGCCACAGACTAGACAGAAGAAAGTTATGGAGTAATTCATTCATTCAAAAATTTGTGAGAGATTTATTTTGGTTCCCTCATATGGCAAATAAAGATTAGGCTCCTTGCAGGCTCTGCCCTCAGGTGACTTCTAGCCTAATGGGAAAGATAGATAAATCAAAATAGAGTGTGGAAAATGCCAGATCAGGGTATATACAGTAACATACGAGAAAGGGGAGGCTTCCAAAATGGCAGGAAATGGCATCTAATCCAACCTATTAGAGTTGGAATTGGGAAGGAAGACCTATTAGTTCAAAACATTTTCCACTATCCGTTCCTTCTTTAGAGAAGTTGTGTTTTGCAATTAGACTACAGAATAATAATTCTGCTCCTTTAATAACCCCATCCCTGTATCTCTATCACTCCTCTCCCCAACCTAACTGCTTAAGGGAAATGTTACCCTTAAGGTTAAACCTGGATGGCTCACAAGAACCCAACCCTTCAATCACTAGGAATTTTACAAGCCTGTTGCTAAAGTCATTAAAAATGAAATTACGTGAAACCACATTTAAATAAATTATATTAATAACAAAGATAATTAATTCGATGCATCACCTCCTTGTTATTCTACTACATTTTACTACTATCTATGCACTTGAGGTTGTTTATGGCTATTGAATGCCTCCTGTTGGAAATCTCCTATAATGGTGTGCAACTGCCCACCTTTCCCAACTCCACCTTCAGTGACAGCGTGTTGATAGCCTGGGATCAACTATGCTGGGATAATTTACACCATAGAAATAAGCAAATGCTATAAATCAGGGCTTTATGGGTAGTTAAGCATCTACCCATACGTCACTGGCCATCATCCTATCTCTTCCTCCCCAACATTGCCCTCTCAGGCCCTCCACTTCACTGAATACCCATTTCATTTCTTTCTCCTTCATTCTGTATGCCATGCCCCTTCAGCTCCCTGGTGGGTCTGTATTTTTTGTATTTCAGTCCTCTGTTTCTCTGATCATATCCCTCTTCCTTTCTCACATAGAACTTCTTTGGCCTAGAACATTTCTGCCTAGTCCTGGTACTTGGTTTATAAACTTCCTTTGATTTAAAGAGGTCTCTCATCACAGAACTTACAGGATTGATATGACAATATTGGCCAACTGTTTTGATGGTATAGGTATAAAGTGATACAGATCAGTAAAAAATCCCCTGGTCATCAAGAAACAATAGGAGTCTAGACTGGAACCTGTGCCTCAGTTCCCTATCTTTGCTGTTTCTTGTTACCAAGGTATTCTCCATGGAAATATTTGGTGCTTTTTAATGCCTTCCTTGAATTATTTAATTGGATTGCAGCACACCAAACATTTGAAAAGAATTTGAGCAAAAGCTGCCAGGCTCTCTCTTAATGAACATTCTGTATGTCATTGTTTGCCAAGAAAGTCATTCATTGGATAGAAATCAGGAGGTTGAATGAAGAAATAAAAATACATATTTTTCTTGTGTTCTTTGCGATACAACTGCTTGTTTCCACAAGCAATATTTCTATCTCTATCTAGTCATGTGTGGACTGTTTTCCCAGGCAGAGAAGAGGTTAACTGAATGGCTCTCCACAAATACCATATGTAGTTTCTTGCAATTACATTCTATCATCCGTTAAAGAATGGAAGATCCTATTGGGTTTCATCATATGCCAAATTTTCACAAATCCTTTTCCTTAAATGTGCAGATGGTATACGTTCTGTCTATAAAATCCATATTGGTTCACGTGCCCAACGTGATGATACACAGAATGGAGCGGAGAGGGAAATGGTCCCTTATATGTCACAATTTGCATATTGGAACATAGGGAGGGTAGAAAAAAAGGAACACAGACTCCCAATCTCTTCCTTTAGCACATAGGAAAGCTGAGACCCAGAGAAGCTGGCAAACCAAATGTTGCAAGATGAGTTTCTTTGAAAGTAAATTTAAATAGTAATACCTTTAGTTTTGTAGGATTCAATGTAGTGTTGCTTCC
This sequence comes from Myotis lucifugus, assembly GCF_000147115.1. Taxonomy (NCBI): domain Eukaryota; kingdom Metazoa; phylum Chordata; class Mammalia; order Chiroptera; family Vespertilionidae; genus Myotis; species Myotis lucifugus. Next base: position 829,563 of record NW_005871216.1, on the reverse strand, counting down.
CTAGATTTTTGCACCAAATAATTTGTACATATCTCATTTTTCTACACATCTCAGGGTATAATATCATAGATTTCTTCTGGATCCACTACTTGTTTATGAATGCTTTAATGATAAGGGGCTGTGTTAATTACTTACTGCCTCCCTAGCACCTGACATATGGCATGGCATAAAATAGATGTTGTAGCCCTAGTTGGTTTGGCTCAGTGGATAGAGCGCCGGCCTGTGGAACAAAAGGGTCCCAGGTTCAATTCTGTCAAGGGCACATGCCTCAGTTGCAGATTTGGGCATAAGCAGGAGCAACCAATCAATGTGTTTCTATCACATTGATATTTCTCTCTCTCTTTCCCTCTCTCTTCCACTCTCTTTAAAAATCAATGCAAAAATATCCTTGGGTGAAGATAAATAAATAATTTTTAAATGTTATATACACTCATATGTCTAATAAGTACTTAATAAGTGTGTATTGAATGAGAAGATAATTGTATATCTGTTTCCCAAAAAGATTCATAGGAAAATACAGCTAGAAATACACAAACATTAATCTATAGAAATATTTTTAATCTCTCAGTGAATGAACAATAAGGAAGAGTGAGAGTTACAATCACAAATGCAGCTCAGAATTCTTTCTTTGGTGGTTGGATTTTACAGGGTAGTAGAATAGACTCCAGAGTCAGTCTGTGTGGGTTCACTATTAAGCACATGCATATTTAAGATTGTTATATCTTATCAAGAGAAGTTAGAGTGTAATATTATTATGAGATGTCTGTATCTGGTAATACTATTTGTCTTGAAGTCTACTCTATGAAATATTAATATAGTCATGCCAAATTGCTTATATCTAGTGTTTGCTTTGTATATCTTTATTCATTCTTTCTCTTTCCAGTTGTCTTTTCATTATATATAAAGTGCATTTTTGGTAAATGCCTAATAGTTAAGTCTTGCCTCATTATCCAGTTAGACGGTTTTTGCTTTTTACATGGTGCTTAGTCTAATTATGCTTATAATTATGGTTTAATTTAAATCTGTTATCTTGGTATTTGTTTTCTGTTGTTATATCTGTTGTTTGTTTCTGTTTCTTCTAGACTAACTTTTCTTTCTGGTTAGCCAAGTACTCTTAGTAAAAGGTCCCCTGTCATCAAGAAACAATAGGAGCCTATCCTAGAGCCTAGGACCCCAGGTCCGGGTCTTTGCTGTTTCCTGTTACCAAGGCATTCTCCATGGCACTCTTCTATTGATTTTGGCTATACTTTTTTGTTCACTTTTAAAGCTTGTTGTGGAAATTAGTTACGCAGTTTGATTTATCACATTCTCCTTTCAAATAATATTATGCTACTTATATGATAAGTGACTAATGTAAGAACTTACAAGTTTGTAATTCTATTCATTCCCCTTACTCTTTCTGCTCTGGTATTATATATTATATTTCTACAATATACTCTCATTATTTTTCATGTACGATGTCAATAGCCCTCTATGTAAGTACTAGAGGCCTAGTGCATGAAATTCATGCACTCGGGAGGGTCCCTCAGCCCTGCCTGTGCCCTCTCCTAGTCCAGGAGCCCTCGGGGGGTGTCCAACTGCAGGGTTAGGCCCACTCTCTGGCAGTCAGACATCCTTAGCGCTGTGGAGGAGGTGGGAGAGGCTCCCACCACTGCCACTGCTTGCCAGCCGTGAGCCTGGCTTCTGGCTGAGCAGCGCTCCCCCTGTGGGAGCACACTGACCACCAGAAGGCAGCTCCTGTGTTGAGCATTTGCCCCCTGGTGGTCAGTGCACATCATATTGACCAGTTGTTCTGCCTTTCAGTCAATTTGCATATTAGCCTTTTATTATATAGATGGGTGTCCATCTTTTCAATATGTCATCTATCTGGTAGCAGTTCCTTTTAGCCTGAAAAACTTCCTTTAGCATTTCTTATAGTATGGTTCTGCTGGCAATAATAGTCTCCGCTTACTAGTATATTTATGTTAAAAATGTATTTGTTTTGCTTTCATTTTTGAAAAATATTTTTAATGACTATAGAATTTTAGGTTGACAGTGGTATTTTTTAATTTATTTATTTAAGCACTTTAAAGTATTGTATTGTTTTCTGATCTCCCATGGTTTCTTTGTGAAGTCTGCTATAATCTATACTAATAAAAGGGTATATGCTAATTAGGGCAGACGTCTTCTGGACGTCCATCTGGACAAAGCCACAGAGGCTGCAAGGCCTAGAGCTCACAGCAGCCTTGAGCCCCAGAGGCTGTGAGGCCTGGGGCTCAGGCAGCTGTGAGCCCACCGCAGCTGCAAGGCCCGGAGCTTAGGCCTCACAGCCGCCGT
>NW_005871216.1:819190-825796 GCF_000147115.1 Myotis lucifugus | reverse complement strand
AGGGCAATCAGGGGGTTTGGGGCGCTGCCCCCTGTCACGCCTGATCCTGGTGCTGGGAGGCTCGCTGCTTCTCTGATCCCGGTGCCGGGAGGCATATTACCCTTTTACTATATAGAATAGAGGCCCTGGTGCATGGGTGGGGGGCCGGCTGGTTTGCCCTGAAGGGTGTCCTAGATCAGGGTGGGGATTCCCACTGGGGTGCCTGGCCAGTCTGGGTGAGGGGCTGAGGGCCATTTTCAGGCTGGCGGGTGACTGAAGCTCCCAACCGCTCCTTTTTTTCTTTTTTCTTTTTTTATTCTGGGCCAGCTTTAGCTCTGAGGCCTCGGCTGCTGAAAGCCGGTTTCTGGCTTTTTGTTTAACTTCTGTATTTGATACAATGTTGCGGTCCGGCTGGCTGAAGCCCGGCTGACTGAAAGCCGGTTTTTGGGGTTTTGTTTAGCTTCTGTATTTGCAACATAGTTGCTTAGAGTTGCAGCTGAGAGGCCGGCAAGTCTGGCGGGGAATGTTGGAGTCCGCCGTCACTGGAGCAAGCAAGCCTCCCTGTTCGGTTCAGTGCATGGCTGCCGGCCGCCATCTTGGCTGACAGTTAATTTGCATAAGGATGTGCTGATTAGCCAATGGGAAGGGTAGCGGTCGTACGCTAATTACCATGTTTCTCTTTTATTAGTGTAGATAGGTTTAACAATAATGTGCTTTGGTGTAACTCCCCCCTCCCCCCACCTCCCTTAAATCATTATACTGGGTACTTTTAATTTAGAAATTCATGTCTTTAATTCAGGGAAATCTACATAATTGTGTGGATCACTCTTTCCCCTCCATTTTCTGTCTTTATCACTCTTCCTCCATCTCCCCCTTCCACCAAGAACTCCTTTCAGTCCGATCTTTTTTTTAATTTTACATCCAGAATTCATCCTCTAATTTTTAATCTTCTCTCTCCTATTGCCATTCCTTTGTGTTTTGGTTTTTCTTCCTGTAATGATTCCTAAATTTTACCTTCAAATCTTTTAAATAATATTTTAAAAAATTTTAATCATCATACTTTTTCATAGAACTCTTTCTTGTTTTTTAGTTGTGCTTTTTCTATAGATGTAGTATCTTTTTGTTCAAGCATATGATATAAGTCATTTTATATCATAAGTCATTTTAAAATTGTGTTTTTCTTATGTTCCCTGTGATATCTTTGCTTTTTCTGAGTACTGTGGACAAGAATTTTCTGTTTTGAGGCTTTCTGCAATATCTGGAGCTCATTGCTGTTTGTTCATATATAATTGCAAGGTGAGAAAAAGGTAATTGGAAACCATGTGTGTGGGATTGGGGCATGAGAGAAGGGAAGTTTCTGTATATGTACCATGGTTGTCATTTTGGTTGAGTGTTTTGGGAAGTCAATAAATAGACTTACTCTTACAATCCAGCTTTTTCACTGAAAGTAATACACTTCTCTCCCCTACCTCAAATATTTATATCTATTGCTGTTTCCTCTGGAACCAACTTCTTTCTTCATAGAAGATTCTCAAATCTTGCCTGGAATGAAGCAGGTGTCCAGTTAGTGAGATTCTCAGAACACACAGGGAATGGGGGTTAGGGGTGGAGTCTAACACGTTTGGATCCAAATGTTACTGAACCCCCTTATTTCCAGTGGAGCTTCTCCCCTGCTCTTCACTATGCCTGGTGTCCTCGAGTTTAGAGCTTCTAGGGTACAGCTGATTTGCCACATAGACCTTTATGTCCTACACAGATGAGAGAGTAATAGTCACCTGACTACACAGGATTCTGAAGAGGCTCTGGTTTTTAAACTGTTCTGTATGGAGTGTTAGCCAGATGCTTTTTAGCTGGGAGCCTCATGCTTGCCTTTCTTGGGGCCCATAGCCTCCAAATTCCAGTTCTTTCCAGGATGATGTCTCTAACTCTGGGCTTAATAATCACTCTTCACTCTGACATCCCTCTGTAGGCACTCTGTAGGCTTTTGCCCTGTTATCTCATGTCTAGTCCATCTTCCCAAAACTTGAAGCTATTCTCTGTATCAGCTACTTCTTCCTCTCCTGTTCTCATTCCCTGTGTGTGTTTGTTTCTTTATATGTACCATGGTTGTCATTTTAGGTGAGTGTTTTGGTAGGGAATGGAGATAACTGCACCCATATTTGGTCCACTAGTTTTACCTAGAAACCTCTACCAGAGTGATTTTCTAAAATGAAGTTTGACCCTTGTTGTATTCCTGTCTTCCAAGTCCTTCAAAGCCTGCTTGTAACTTTCAGCATGAGATGAATATGGTTGAGCTTAGCAGACAAAAAACGTTATGATCAGAGGCTGCTTGCCTCTCAAGATTTATCACCAGTTGCCTCCATAGATGAGCCCACTGGGATTGTCTATTTGCCACCCTCTTTTGTGGAATTGCTCCTCTTGCAATACTCCCAGCAGCATGGTTGCAGGCAAATCTGTATTTTCCCCAAATTGACCTTGCTCCCTGGTCACCGATAACTGACTTGAGCTGAGCCAGTTAATTTATTCCCTAGACATTTTGAGAACCTGCAAAACTTAGGGGCTCTTTTAGCTATGCTGTATATTCTATGGATTTGCAAAGCAGAGAAAGCTTATCTGGAGAGATGGGGGGAAAGGCATTCCTAATAGGAGGCTCGATTTTCGGGTTCTAGTTCATTTCTGAGTCCGGTCTCTGCCCCTGCCCTTTGCTCCCTGGTTCTCTGAGTATCCTTAAAAGAAATTCCCTGCTTAGAAGAGAGTGCAGCCCATAGTTAGTACTCAGTACGTGTTGGCTGCTATTATTCATTCTCACCTCACTGAATGAAAACAGCATTACATTTCATTCCCATGTGTCTTCTCAATGTCTTTTCAAACTAATGCTCCTCCTCAACTCCATGGCTATTATGCTAAAACTCAGATCAAGGGCCATTCTAGGAGGCTTTCCATAAGTTTCCAGCCTGCTCAGACATCTTTTCCTGAGTTTCTTATCATAGCACCATTACCCAGAATTCACCAAAGTCATTAGTTTTACTCTTCTCTCTTGATTGTGAGCACCTTAAGAAGAGGAGCTATAGTTACTTTGCCAATATATGAAAAGAAGAAAGAAAGAAAGAAAGAAAGAAAGAAAGAAAGAAAGAAAGAAAGAAAGAAAGAAAGAGAGAAAGAGAGAAAGAGAGAAAGAAGAAAAGGAAAGGAAAGAAAAGAAAAGAAAAGAAAAGAAAAGAAAAGAAAAGAAAAGAAAAGAAAAGGAAAGAAAAGAAAAGAAAAACTAAGTTCATTAAGGGAACATACTGCCTGCTTTCAAATGATAGCAGTATAACAATATCTAACACACTTTCAAAATAATACCGTTATTCTGATTATTCTTTCCTATGTCAGAATTTACTGTAAAAGCTGATTTTGGTACAATTTTCACTTATTTTCCCAGGGGTTCCCCCCCCACTTTGCTTTCTCCCACCTCTCTAGTCTATCACCAGTGGATTTCATGTAACCCACATATGTCCCTTCCTTTGATTGCAATGTATAAATACAAATGTAACCCGCCAATCTCCAGAGCATTATCTCAATTCATTGAGGTTCTGCTTCCTGGCATATGTCAACAGTTTGGCTCAAATAAACTCACAAAAATTCTTTAGAGGTTTCAGTGGTTTTTACATTAACAAAACTGACAATGCTATACTTCCATCAACAAGGTATATGAAAGGGTTTATTATTACTCACATGATAAGGCTTTCTGGGGAGATTAGGGCAGGCCTCCCAAACTGGTCTGAAATGGCTTGGAAAAGTCAGCAAATGAGCTTTGTTTGGAGTTGTTATGTGGTTAGGGGGGTAGGGATGGAATGAGGGTTCCCACACACAGGTGGGGGCTTATGTGGTCTGAACCTCTCACCAACAACAAAGCCTTTCTTATCAGCTTGCCCAGATGTGGAGCAGAAGAGGGCAGGGGAGGCTTAAAAGCTGTCAGCAACCAAACATGAAAGAGTGGAATCAGACACTATTACCCTAGACAATTTCAGTTAGTCGTGAGTTCTGTTTTTAAAATACAGGTTAATGTGGAGAAGAGTGTCTGGAGTTGGTAGTGGGAGATGGCATGAGGGTAGCTCTGTGTCAGCTAGAATGGCAGCTGAGGCATCTCTGAAGAGGAGGTGTTTGAGTTGAGACCTGAGGGAGGAGGTGGAAAGGAGGAAGTGGTGTGCAGAAGTCATGGAGGGAAAAGTGAAAAGAGAGGAGAGTGTAAGACAGCGGTTCTCAACCTGTGGGTCGAGACCCCTTTGGGGGTCGAACGACCCTTTCACAGGGGTCGCCTAAGACCATCAGAAAACACATATATAATTACATATTGTTTTGTGATTAATCACTATGCTTTAATTATGTTCAAATTGTAACAATGAAAATACATCCTGCATATCAGATATTTACATTACGATTCATAACAGTAGCAAAATTACAGTTATGAAGTAGCAATGAAAATAATTTTATGGTTGGGGTCACCACAACATGAGGAACTGTATTAAAGGGTCGTGGCATTAGGAAGGTTGAGAACCACTGGTGTAAGAGAATGTTGTGCGGCAGCTGAGAATCAGTGTAGGGTAAAGATGATGATGATGATGATGACAGCTACTATTCAGTTTAGCAAGAAGAAGATTCAGGTGGCTCCGTTTAGATGTCTGAACTGCTATTTCACAGAAGAGACCAATTTGGTCCTGTTTGGTTCCAGCTGCACTGAAGTTACATGGAGCCCAGTTTCTTGTGCTCAATATAAGAAAAAATAGTGAGAACACCTTTGACAAGTGATGAGCTCCCTGTCCCTGAGAGGCTGGGTGCCACTACCAGAGAGGATTTCAGCTGAGACTGAAAGAACTGGATGGATCAAGCAGCCTGTGAGGTCTTTAAGTTGCTTGCAGCTCTCAGGGTCTAATCTTCAGGGAAAGAGGCTCTGGGAGAGGTGGAGAGGACCCTTCAGAGGAGAATGTGGACACTGCATGCCCTTTGCTGCCTTGGCTGTCGTCACCTACACTGGTAATGCTGGCTTCTTTCTAAGCACGGGTCTCTGAAAGGCTATGGGGGTTTCTGTTTAAACACTGCTGATTAAAGCCCAGCTCTAGTTAGTGGCTTATTTGCATGTCAAATTAGGGTTCAAAGAAATGCAAATATGGAAGCTTATTTGCTCTGGTAAATTTGCTTTAGTAACCTGGAGGAAGCAGTAAGTTCTAAAACACTCAAGCTGAAATTAATGGACAACTTTGGCCTCTCAGATCTTCTCTCCCTCACCTTTTGTCTTTTCTCTGTTGCAATTCACTTACTAGTATATGCAAAAAATATTTAGGATACCTCCTTGTGTGGAAGGCACTGTGAATAGAACCATAGAGAAGCAGTTACATTGAGACCTCTGCCCTCTGGTAGAGGAAACAGGCATAAAGGAAACCCTGGCTCAAGAATGCAAAAACTCTTACATGTGATAGTAAAGATACAAAGAAACAACAAAATAATTAAACAAGTAAGTAAATGGCACCTACTGTATGTCTGCCCCAAGCTAGGGACTTTGAACACAAAGGAGATTTATTTTGACTACCGGGAGGAATCAGAGACACAATCTAGCAAACTTGCATTTTACTTCCCTCCCGCCTCCGCCTTTGACTAAGTCTGCGGACTCCTTGAACAAGAAATCATTTCTCATTCATCTTGCTATTACCAAGGACTGACAGTAGGGTTCACAGTACATAATTTTTTCAGTAGATGGATGGATAAGTGAGTATAGCATGTGAGATGGACTCCAGTTGGAGGTAGCATTCTCGTAGGGAAAGGTGATGATAGAAACTGCTCAGTGAGCAAGGACCGCTTGTGGGGAACTCAAAGGTGGCCTGTACAGTAGCCGGAATGGTCCAAGGTAGTGCTTCCTATGCTGTATCAGAGGAGCAGCAGGAGGGAAAGAGGAGAGAGGGCTGGAGCCTTCCTGAGAGACTTGGAGGACTATGGTGAGGAGTTTGAACTTCATTCTGCAGGAGATCAGCGGCCATTAGAAGTTTTGCCAATCAGATGACAAAACCAGAATAATACGACTTTACTGTTCTCTACCTGTCGTTTTATAAGCAGTAACTGTCATTCGTGATTAAAGGACAATCTCATGAGAGATCAAGTTTTAGAGAAAGTTGAAACAGCAGTTAACTTGCAGGGGTATGAATATGCCATTTCTCTTTTTGTGAATTTAGAAATTCAAGAAAGTCTCTGTCTTATGTCTCATAATATTGCGGATCTAATCGTCTTTGAAGGAAGTCTCACCTCATGCCACATCTGATGAGAAGGCTTACTCATTGGTCTCCAGGGTTTTCCTGATGTCTCCCCTTCACTTAAAACACAGTTCTTGTATCTGCCCCACCCTAAAGCCCCACACCTGTGTAAGCTGTAACATGTTAATGAATATATTTATTTATGTGTATACTCCCATCTTACATCTTTTGTAGAACAAGACAGACTCCTTTTCAGCGAGATAACTGAGATATTTCATGCTAATTCCTAGCAGCCAACAGCAGGATCTGGCTTTTGTTTTGCTCAGTAAATCTTCAATGGATAGATGGGCATTTATCATATATATATATATATATATATATATATATATATATATATATATAT
>NW_005871216.1:812457-819090 GCF_000147115.1 Myotis lucifugus | reverse complement strand
GAGAGGAAGGGAGAGATAGAAACATCAGTGAGGAAAGAGAAGCACTGATGAGCTGCCTCCTACATACTCCACACTGGGGATGGAGCCTACACCCCAGGCATGTGCCCTTGACTGGAATCAAACCCAGAACCCTTCAGTCTGCAGGCCAACACTCTATCCACTGAGAAAAACCAGCTAGGGCCAATAGACAAATGGGTATTTAGATGAGGGATGGAAGGAAAGAGAGTTACACTTCCTGGTAGAAAACCTAGTACAAAAACAAAAACAAAAAAAACACAGAAACACTCAGGGCATCATTTCAGTCAGCATGAGGACCTCTTAGACTGTAAATACCCATGACAGCAGGAACCCATGGATCCCCAGTACTTAGCTCAGGGCCTGACACAATGAAGGAGATTCATGAATGTTTGTTGGAGGAAAGAGTGAATGAATGAATGAATGGTAACAAGATAACCCTATTCAGGTATATGTATAGGGTACAGTAGCCCACAGGCCAGACACTTTCCAGTAACAATCTGGCTAATTGCCCAGTTCTCCCTGCCTTCAAGAAGAGAACTATTGACCTTCAGGATTCAGCTGTACCAACACTTCCCTTCAAATATTATATGTTGCTCTGAGCTATGAACTCCAGCTATATCCTTGGTTTTGAGGACATGAAGGGAATAGCCATGATTATAATAAGCTAATAAAGCTCACTTATCTCCCTAAATAAGTAAAATTATTCCAGCATTATTGCCCTATAATTTCTTACCTTTTTAACATTTCAAGGAAAGTCTAAATTGCCTCTTACAATCAGTGTCTAACTATCTGAACATATAGCTACAGGGCTTAATTTGTAACCCAGGACTGATAAGAAAGCTGAGCTTTTGGTTTGGTTTCGGTTGTTTCTTTGCTGTATTTTATTTTGTGCTTTTCTTTTCCTTTTCAGAATAATTTCAGCATGGTTGAATAGTTTTCTAGGTGCCTGAAGAGAGCTATACCTTGTTTCATGTCTTTCCATGGGAAAAATTTACAGTATTATACTTTAAGTAAGATACTTAACTAGATGATAATGAAAGTAATTATATATCATGATGTGCCAGGCACTGTTTTAAATACCCTATACATACTAATTCATAAAAAGCCCTACGCGAAAGATACTTTTATCTAACCTATTTTATAAATGAGAGAACTGAGGCACAGAGTGGTCTGGTTCCTCATCCAAGGTGACAGAACCATAGGGATGGGGCTAACATTTCAGCTCAGACAGTCTGGCCCTGTCATACCATTCTCCTTCTCTATATTATTCAGTATTGCCAGCTCTTTGTTCTGACTTTTGTTGTCTTCTTAACTGCCCCCTACCCAACAGCATTAACTTCATACTGATGTACTTGGTCTGCATATGTCCAAAGTGTTTGCAAGTAAAAAAGATCCTTTATTCCATGCATATTTATTGGACACTAGTATTGTGCCAGAGGCTGGTGTAGGCTCTAGATATAAACCAATGAACAAAAGACAAATCCACTGATTCCACTGAGTTTAAAGTAAAAGATAATAAGAAAAAATAAGGCAAATGTAGATCTATCCTAGGTTAGATAGGAGTAAGTGTGATGGAGGAAAACCAAGGAAGGAAGAAGATAGTAACAGTGGAAGACCCTCACTGAGAAAGTGACATTGACTTCAGGACTTGGAAGTAGTCATGGAGTGGGACATGCAGAGTCTGAGGGAACAGCTAGGCAGGCATAAGTAAAAGCAAGTTTGAGAGTCTAGGGCAAGGGCTGTGGGAGGATTGAGGAGTAGTAAGGACACCAATATGGCAAGAGTGAAGTCAGAGCTTAATCAATAATATGGTGGGAAAATTGGCATAGGCTTTATAGTCAGACTAGTGGCCTGGTAAAAAAAAATTCATGCATGGGGGGGGGGGGGCTGTTCCCTCAGCCCAGCCTGCACCCTCTCCAATCGGGGACCCCTTGGGGGATGTCTGACTGCCGCTAAAGTGGCAGTCAGACATCCCTCTTGCAATCTGGGACCGCTGGCTCCTAACCGCTCACCTGCCTGCCTGCTTGATTGCCCCTAACTGCCTCTGCCTGCCTGCCTGATTGCCCCTAACCCTTCTGCCTGCCTGCCTGATCACCCCTAACTGCCCTCCCCTGCAGGCCTGATCTCGCCCCCAATTGCCCTCCCCTGCCACCTGATCTCACCCCAACTGCCCTCCCCTGCTGGCCTGATTGTCCCTAACCCCCTGCTGGCCTGATCTCACCCCCAATTGCCCTCCCCTGCTGGCCTGTTTGCCCCTAACTGCCTCTGCCTCAGCCCCCACCACCATGGCTTTGTCTGGAAGGAAGTCAGACATCCAGAAGATGGCCAGTCTACCTGGTCTAATTAGCATATTACCCTTTTATTGGTATAGATAGATTATATTGGATATGATTGCTTAAATTGGGGGGGGGGCTTTTTCAGCAGGAGGAGATGCTCTTGGCAGACAAAAATACATAATCCCTATATCTGGACAGATAGCCAGCCATATGCACTATACTGCCAAACTGGTCATTAAAAAACTGAATTGCTTTCTTACACCTTACACCAAACAGCTGTTGCCCTTAAAACCCCTCCTCAGCCCCCACCTTAGGTTCTGCCTTCTCAGTTCACCCAGATTAGCTTCTGATTGGTCGGTTTCTATGCCAGTCAGTGTCTCCAGGCCTATCTCTGGGCCTGATCAGAGAGGCAGGGCTGATCAGCAGCCCTCTCGCTGCTAGCGAGGCCCGAAGAGAAAGAGAGGCATGGCTGTTGGCGAGGCCCGGAGAGAAAGAGAGAGGCAAGGGCTGATCAACAGCTGCCATGGAGGCTGCGGATAAGACCCTGCTTCTCTCTCCGGGCCTCTCTCTGGGCCTGATCCGCAGCCCCCACGGCAGTCAGTGCTGGCTACCAGCAGCGACCCAGCACTGACTGCAGGACTGACTTCTGGTGTTCGGTCGTCTGTTCGGTTGTTTTGGATGTTACAGACCCTGGCTTTTTATATATATATATATATATATATATATATATATATATATATATATATATACATACACACTAGTGCTTACATGTGAGCTAAGCTGTTGGTGGGGTCATCTTAACAAGTTATATATGCCTTTGAGATTTTGTTTTCTCATCTGCAAAATGGGAAAACCAATTTTCTGTTAGGAATAATGAGAAAGTATAATAAGCCTGACACAAAAATGGGAGACACAGCCCTGGTTTGTCCTGACTTTGCAGGTCCTCCCAGACCGTCCTCCAAGAGACACTCCATTTTCACCATCCATGGAAATGGGTCACACCCCAGGAGGCAGGAGCTGACCTCAGCCTTTGTTGTCTCATGATGTCATCTAAACACCATGCCCCAGATGTAACCTACTTGCAACAGTTTACCTTCTCATTTATCTTCTTGCAACAGTCCAGCTGAAACTGGGGTCCAGGCAGTGCATCCAGCAAGATTGTGCCACTGGCTGCCAAGTAAAGAATGACTTGAGCTGCTACAAACAAACAAAGCAAAACAGTTTCCAAGATGTAGGCCTTTCATTTGTGTGAACAGGGACATGAGCAAACACCGGCCTGCTTCAATTTGAAATAGCTTCTGGAGTCACTGTTGGCACTGTGTTCCCTAGTTACATAATGTCTGCCTTCTTTGGCAGTGACCTTGGTATTGTCTTTGTTGTGAAAAACATAAAGTCTGAGACTCCACACACATAGCCTAATTAATTATTTTGTGTACCTATTTCTTAGAGTCATCCAACTGAATTTCTTTATCTTGCTCTTCTTCTTTCTGGCTGATAATTATTTATTAATAGGTTCAGAAAATGTTCAGACAAACTTGTGGATGGCAGACTTAATATTTCTTATGCACCAATTCTGTGCCTACCAGGGTGCTAGATCCTTGGGATGTTAGAGGAGTTGTACAAAACACCCTGCTGTGAGGAAAGGTGGGAGAGACATATATAAGAAATTACAATGCAATCAATTATGAGATATAACTCAGTGCTGAAGAGGATGACCTTTGGAATTAGGCAGACTTGGCTCTGAATCCCTGGTCTCACCTCATTTTATTATGTTGGGCAAGCTGCTTAAATTCTCAGAGACTTGACCATGAAAGATATAATTCCTATGTCCTAGTGCGATTGTATGAGTTGAGTAAGACAATATTTTTGAAACACCAGGCACTACAACTGGCATAGACTAGTTGCTCAATAAACATCCATGGTTAAAATTATTATTAGTGTTATGATAGACAAAGAGCATGAAGACAGAGAGGAAGGACTGACCCTCTCCCAGGGGAACAGTTGGATTTGAACAATGAAGAGAGCTTTACCAAATGGAGAAAGAGAGGGAAGGCATTTCAAACATTTGAGTAGAGGTGTCAAGATGAGATGATGTTTTTAGTTCATTTAACAAATATTTATTGATCTGCTGCCTTGTGCTCGGCATTGAGCTAAGTTTTAGGAATATACAACAAATATGGCCATGTCTTGCTCTCATGGAACTTACATTCCTCTGTAGTGGAAGACAGACCATAACCTGTTAAAAAACAACAAGCTAATTGATAAACAAGGAATAGCTTGTTGTCATAATGACTATAAAGGAAATAGAGTGATATCAAGTGGGATAATTTAGCACTTATATGTGCTCTTATTTTAGATAAGGTCATGGGAGGGCTCTCTGAAGAAGGGATGGTTAAGCTGAGCCCTACAGGATGGAATGAGGCAGCCATGGAAAGAGCTGAGGAAGAGCATTTCAGGCAAGGGAAGGAGCAAACACAAAGGCCCAGAGGTAGGCTTGCTGGTTTTAGTCAACTGCAAGAACCTGTAGATGCAATCTCATGAACCAGAAGAGTGACATTTGTTAGGGTCAGGGAGGTAAGCAGAAGCTTATTTTTCATTGTTTTTTGCTTCCATGTTTGTTTTCACCAATGGGAAGGCTTTCCAACATGAGAGGACACAATCAGATTCATGTTTGTTGTGGGCTAGAGTATAAGCAGAAAATAGGAACTATTGTAACCATCCAGGCAAGAGATGGTTTTTGTTTTGCTTTGAGAGGGCACCTTCCTGCTTCAACAAACATATGAGAGGGTGTTGTTGGGCAATAGTTATTATCCAGGGGAGTGGAGATTAATGATGCAGGAAAGAGAGGTTTCGCCTGAAGATTGTTACAACTAACCAAACAAGGCTGGTTTGTGAAGTGGAAGTGGAGATAGATTTGGGAAGTTCAACTAACAGAGGCTGATAATAGATTAGATTGGGAAAAGGGAAAAATCAAGGATGACTCCAAAAGGTTTTGTTTAAGTAGGATGGTGCCATTTACTGAGATGAGGAAGAGTGGGAGAGGCACTGGCCTGGTTGTCTATAAAGAGCTTCACCAAAGATATATTACATTTGAGACCCTTAGTAGAAAACCTAATGCTATCTAGAGCTCAAGGTGTTGGTCTGTGCTATAAATATAAACTAGGGAACCGTTAGCATTTAGATGGTACTTAAAGCCATGGTGAGCTCACTTGGGGAAAATGTGTAGATAGAGAAGATACAAGAGCCCCAGGGTTCAGGGGAGGAAGAGGAAGAGCCAGCCAAAGAGATGGAGAAGGAGAGGCCAGCGAAGTAAGAGTGAAACCAGGAGGAATGAAACTGTGTGAGCCAAGAGAAGAGAGCAATTCAGGGAGGACACAGTGGTCATGTCTTGAATCCCAGTGGCAGGTAAAATGGGATAGAGAGATGTCCATTGGGTCTGGCAGTATAGAGGGTTCTGGTGACATTGGAAGTGGTGAAGATGGAAGCCAACTTGGAATGGGCTAAACACTTGAATGGGAAAGGGAACTCATTTGTCTTCATGGGGCTTTGTGTCAAGTTAAAAAGAAATCTAAAGTTAAAAAGACAAAAGATCATTATTTGTGAATTATGAGACAGTTATTTAAGTGTGTCTTTGACTATTTACATTTCTGTTCTTTTGACTTTTGTTTTCTGGATTAAAAAAGAGTAATGGGAGTAACACTATGAAAGCAATAGCACTGGATAATTCTCTGGAGAAATTTGGCTGCACAAGTTGCAGAGACCTGAAGCAATAAATGGGAGTCAGATGTGAGGGTCAGGAGAGGTTTGGTTTGTTATTTTGGCTTTTAAATGGGAGATGTTAGACATGTTTGGTGGGTGATGGATGGTGTGAAAGACTGAAGCCTTTGTAAGAGAGGATGGAGAGGATCCAGAGGTGAGAGGTGGGGTCTGCCTTTGATAGGTGTAGGGACACTGTGTCCAAAGGAGCAGGAGGAAAGGCAAGGAGCATAAGTACAGAGAGTTTATGTGGGAAAGGGGCAGAATGCTATGGTGGTTTCTATTTTCATTGAAGTATGAGATGAGGTCATCAGCTATGAGGGTAAGGATGTGAGCAGGGAATATGGCATGTGTGAGGACAATGAGAAAAGTATGAAATGGCTGTCTCCAAGGATGGGAAAGCTAATGTACTAGGGAGAGAGTGAGTGGATTAGATCACGGACTTCTGATCTAGAATGGTTTCTTTGCAAACACATTCTTCTCATTCACCTCACAATGTCATGGAGTTCCAAGCATGGTCCTTTAACATTGCAGCCCACAATAAAGGTTTGCTGAGTGCATTGTATAGGGGGTGGCAGTACTG
>NW_005871216.1:747519-811776 GCF_000147115.1 Myotis lucifugus | reverse complement strand
ACACACACACACACACACACACACACACACATTCAGGCACACAAATACATTATTTTTTATAAGATTCTGTCCTTGACTCAAGGAATTTATAATCTAGGAATCAAGCTAAAGGGGAAAATGTCACAAACTAATAGAACAGGAGTCAGCACAGTATAATTTATGGGCTAAAACTAGCCCCCACCTGCCTGGTTTCTATGAATAAACTTTTTTTGAGCACAAACATTCCCATTTGTTTCATATTGCTTTTGGCTGCTTTTTCACCATAACAGCAGAGTCCAAAAATTTCAGCAGTGTCTGTGTGTCCTGTAAAGCCTAAACTATATATCTATCCCTTTAATAGAAAACGTTTGCAACTCCTGTAATAAAGTACAAGGAAAATGGTGCTCTAAGGTTGAGAAGATGTGGCTCTTTCTTTTGGTGGTGCTCAAAGTCTGCTTCCAGGAAGCAGTGACATTTTAATTCCCTCCTAACAGGCTCATTTCTTCATTCAGTGAAGCCTTTTTAGCATCGCTTATGTGTCAGGCACTGTTCTAGGTGCTGAAGATACAACAGTGAACAAAATAAATTGAAAATCTGTGTCCTCCCTCATGAGTCATTCATTCATGTAGAGGGGTAGGATTGAGAGATGGGGATAGAAGCAGTTTCATAAATAGGAAGTAGTTCAGATGACCCAAAGGATATAAAGGGGATTGGAATGAAGAACTAGAGTATAAAGTAGGGATTTTCAAAGTGTGGTCCTGGACCATTATTAGACTCCCCCAGGGGGTTGGTTAAAAATATGTGCTCTTGGGCCTTGATGGTCCAGACCTGCTGACTCTGAATCTCTGGGAGTTAGGACACAGGCATCTACTCATTTAATAAGTTCTTCACATGATCCTTAGGCTCACTATATTTTTTACTGATTGTGGTAGCAGTTCATTGGAATCAGATTTGGAAGTGTGTGTGTGTGTGTGTGTGTGTGCGCGCGCGCGCGCGCGCGCGCGTGTGTGTGTGTGAATATGAATGTGTGTGTGTGTGTGTGTTTGGTGGGCTGTCAGCAGAATGAAGAAGGTAGGAGAGGAAGTGAAGACCCCCATTGAATTCAGACTTCTCTGGGCACAGTTGGGAAACCAGGGGATGAGGTCACTTGTAAATGGGGGAGGCCATTTACAAAAGAGACTGTGGAGCCTCTTGGAGGAGGGCAGGACCTTAAGGACAGAAGGAAAGAGCAGGACTTGGTTGATGCAGACCCCATTTGTCAGAGGGAAAGCATGATGCTGAGGGCATTGTGAGGACAGCTGCCAGGTTTGTCTCAGAACACACACAGGTAACCAGATGGGCTAGGAATAACCTTGTGGCTTATGTGAGACATAACTTTTTAACAGCAAAGAGAGAGGAATGAATAAGTCTACCCAAATAACAGAAATCACTGGAGCAGAGAGGCCCACAATCAGAGACATGCGTGCAGTAATGAGTGGACCCATTTGGCTGGAATAGGAAATTCATGTAGGGCAGTTATAGGAGATAAGTCTGGAAAGGTTGTTTAGGACCAGATGGGGAAGGGCCTTGAATGCCAAGCGAAGGATTTTGGCATGCATCCTGGAGGCAGTGGGGAGCCATTTAACTTTTTAGCAGTGGGGG
Source organism: Myotis lucifugus (assembly GCF_000147115.1). Lineage (NCBI taxonomy): Eukaryota > Metazoa > Chordata > Mammalia > Chiroptera > Vespertilionidae > Myotis > Myotis lucifugus. Next base: position 810,156 of record NW_005871216.1, on the reverse strand, counting down.
TTACAGGATTAGAGCTGCACTTTAGGGAAATTAAACCAATGGAAGGTTGGGAGACTGGAGGTGAGGAGACTAATTTGGGGGTCACTGAAAAGGCTCAGGTGAGAAAGAATGAGAATCTGAATATGGTAGAAGCAGTGGGAATGGAGAGGAGAGGAAAGAGGAGTTTGAGAAAAAGCACACATAGAACTGACAGGAACTGGCAATGGAACAGAGAAATGGAGTGTGCCAAGGGAACTGTCCAAGATCTCCTAAATGTTCCCACCTGGATAACCATAGCGACATTGGTGCAATTACAGAAACCGGGAGGATAAGTGGAGAAGGTGTGGAGCCTGTTGGTTTGAAATACAAGAGGGCCCACAGAGCAGGTAGTCAAAATGGCAGGGACTCCAGGGGGAGGTCAACGGTGGCCAGATGGGCATGCGCAGGAGTTTCCTTCCCTTGTGGTAGAACATAAGGCTGTTGATTGAACTCAACATGGTAAATCAGATGTTGATATTCTCTCTCTCTCTCTCTCTCTCTCTCTCTCTCTCTCTCTCTCTCCCACACACACATCATACCTGATACAACACATATATACTGGGAAGAAAATCTTGGGTTCCATGTATGCATAGCGACTAATTTTGTTCACTTCACTCCATGTGGTAAAACTCATGCCAGGAGACATAAGAGGGAAAAAACACACAAAAATACCTGACGATAAAACAGTGTAAATCCACCAGAAAATAATCAAAACTGATTACTTTTCCAAAGTTTCTTTTTTAAATACTTTAAGAAAAACCTGACCAATTCTTCCATGGAAAGAGTATGAACAAAGTTGGATATTGATCTAAAATTTCCCCTCATTCTGCCATTTTTCCTCCTTTTATTTCTTAACAATGCAGTGCAAAATCGGACCACTTCAACAGCCCTGCTGGACTCAGGACGCTGGCACTCTAGAAGTACTCCCCTCAGCAGGAGTTACCAAGACAAACATGCAGTGGAGGTTTCCCTCAAGTAAAGCATTGTGGAAAATAAGATATTGTCCCAAAAGTTACTTCTTAGAGTGGACTAGGAAATTAAGTAGTCATTTCTAAAGCAAAAGCATTGAAATCAGAACATAAGTGAATCAAGAACCCTAGCAGTGCAAGAACTGTGGAAAGAAATGAAAAGTATTTGAATACCTCTGGTACATGCAAACATGCACACCCACCATCCATGTCTTACGTAATGACACCCACCCACTGCCTTCTCTGCCCGCTTGCTCTCCTGGGGGATAATCCGTCCATCCTTGTGTGTGTGTTGCTTTGTTTCAGCACTTCCTTACTTTCTGGCACTCTAAGGTGCCTCCAGCTCATCTTGTGTACTGCCTGTCCCACAGCTAGAGTCAGCTGTTCCTCCAAGGAGTCCTGATTCCTTTTGGTGAGATGGATAATTCTCTCTCTCTTTTTTTATATAATCCTCACCTGAGGATATTTTTTCCTTTGATTTTTTAGAGAGAGTGGAAGGGAGAGAGAGAGAGAGAGAGAGAGAGAGAGAGAGAGAGAGAGAGAGAGGTGTGAGAGAGACACATTGACTGATTGCCTTCCACATGTGCCACAGCCAGGGGCTGGGGATCAAGCCTGCAACCAAGGTACATACCCTTGATCAGAATCAAACCCACAACCATTCAGTCTGAAGGCCAATGCTCTACCCACTGAGAAAACCAGCTAGAAAAAATGGATAATTCTTTAAGGTCATTTTTTTTCTTAGTTAAAGGACACACAATGAAGACGCTAAGACTTTATTATGGAATTGTTTAACAATGTTGACCATACAGGCAATTTGGTGTTTCAAAGTAAGCAAATATTTACTTTAGTGCCTCTTATGTGCCAGTTGTGGTACACGTTTCTGCAGATATTAAGGTATTACCTAATATTCATTTCCTATGAGCACTGTCCATGTGTTAAGTCATTTAAAGCTTATAACAATTCTCTGAGGTGTGGATCCTATTATCATTCTCATTTTATGGACAGCAATGACAGGATGCTTGGCAGCCCAGGGATCACCATCTAATAGACAAAGTAGACAAGCAGAGGATACTAGGAGCAGGAAAGAGAGACACTCAATTCAGCCATGGGATTAGGGAGAACTTCCTGGTTGAGGTGACACCTGAGCTGAGTCCTGGTGGATTAAAGGAATTGTGAGTAAAATTTATGGGGTAGCATTCGAGGAAAAAGACTGATCCTGAGTAAATACACCAGTAAGTGAAATAGCCCCAGGCGAGGGGAATGGTAACCAGGCAGCTATTGCCAGGCAAGGATGAAGTAGTGTTGAGATGACAAGGAAGTCAAGGAACTCAGTCTTAGATGTCATGTATATTCTGCTAGGTAGCTTGGACTTCCTTGTAAATGACAGGGAAAGAGGGAGTGACATGGTAAGATAGTTATAGACAGATCATTTTGACAGTGCAGATGACAGGTGGGGGGTATGAGACAAAAGGCAAAATAACTAGTTAGGAGGTAACAACAAAGGTCTCAGGGAGAGATTTTTAGAGGTCCCAAACCCTAAACTGTCAGTAATAGAACAAATTAGAGACACAAGATATATTAAGTTGGCAGGACCTGAAGATTGAGAAACTATGCTCTTGCCCTTATTTTTGTTTCCAGAATGTGCATGCTGAGTCCCCGGGTAATAAAAGAGAAGTGATTCAAGGAGAATGCTCTAAGCAGCTCATGAATTTGACTAAAGCATCCTATCTTGTTAATTGTTAGAACCTGAGTTGCCAGAAAAGAGGCAAAGAAAGCATATTATTATTATTATGTTAGCATGATAGGTTAGAATTCTACCAAGGTTGAATTCTACATCCTCTACTTAGCTGAACGATCCTACCTAAGTCTCTATGAGTCTTAGTTTTCTCATCTGTAAAGTGGGAAATATGGTAATACCTACACGTTGAGATTGTTATAAGGACAGAGTTGATGCATGTAATGCTCTTGACATAGATAATTGCCCCCCCCCGTTATTATTACTTTTAAATTGGCCAAGATTTATTGTTTGCTTTCTCATAAACTTTACTTAATCTTCCAGGTACTTTCTGAGGATGAATTTCAGCATTCCCTCTTCATAGAAAGAAACTTGGGTACAGAGAAGCAAAGGCATTTGCCTAAAATTAAAGAGCTGCTAGAACAGGATTTTAGATTTCAAGATCAGGATTCTCTCCATTACATTTTTATTTGACAGAGAATTGTTAAATATGAAGTCAGTTTTTACTCAATTACCTTGTTTATTCACTTAACAAATATTTAAAGTACTATTCTATTGCAAACATCATTATATGGTCAGGATATAGCAGGAACCAGATAGATAAAGCTCTCACCTCATGGACTTAACATTCTAGTTGGAGAGAAATGCAAATGAACAGACAAATAGATATAAAATAGGACATCAAAGAAGTCTGAGTGCTATGAAAAAATTAAACTGGAATAGGCCTAACCTTCAGCAGTCTTTATTAATCCTGTTCAACTATTTTACACGGATTAAATTTTCCACAAGTGACTACCTACTCTATTGGGCTTCTTTCATTATAAGACCTGCGTTCTGCCCAACTTGAGTGACTCAAATGGTTGAGCACCCTCCTGTGCACTGAAAGGGTTGCTGTTTGATTCCCAGTCAGGGCACATCAGGGCACATGCCTGGGTTGCGGGTTTGATCCCCAGTCAGAGTACTTATGTACAGAAGACATCTGATTGAAGTTTCTCTCTCACATCAGTCTCTCTCTCTCTCTCTCTCTCTCTCTCTCTCTCTCTTTCCCACCTTCTCTCTCTAAACATGTCCTTGTATGAGGATTTAAAAAGAAACACTTGTGTTCTCCACTGGTACTGCAATGAGGTAAGAGCTTTGAGAGGAAGAAGTTAGGCAAAACTGTACCAATATAAGCAATACCTTCCTAAAAACACTAGCGATAGTTCTCCCTCAATTTGGAACCCAATAAAATGTATTTATGGTTGTTGACTTGGATAAGGGGAGGAGGCTGTCCTGGCTGGTGTGGCTAAGTGGGCTGAGTGTCGTCCAGTGCACTAAAAAGCTGCTGGTTAGATTCCAAGTTAGGGCATGTGACGAGGTTGTGGGCTCAATCCCCAGTAGGTGGTGTGTAGGAGGCAGCCGATAGATGTTTCCTTCTCACATGGATGTTTCTCTTTCTCTAAAAGTCAACGAAAAATCTTTTTTTAATGAAATACAATCCTATATAATAAAAGCCTAACATGCTAAGTGTCCAGTCATCTGGTCAGCTGTTCAACCAATCAAAGCTTAATATGCTGGTGATATGCTAAGGCTGCTCAACCACTTGCTATGACGTGCACTGACCACCATGGGCAGACACTCTGACCGGCAGGTTAGCTTGCTGCTGGGGCCGGGCCTATCAGGACTGAGCGTGACTGCCCGAACACACCCTGGAGCCCACCCGTGGTCCCTCCCCAGCTGGCTAACCTCCCACATCCTTCCCTGGCCCTGATCATGCACTGGTGGGGTCCCTCAGCCTGGTCTGCACCCTCTGGCAATCTGGGACCCCTCAGGAGATGTTGGAGAGCTGATTTCAGCTCAATCCCGCAGGCCAGGCCAAGGGACCCCACTGGTGCGCAAATTCGTGCACTGGGCCTCTAGTTATAAATAACAAACTAGGGGAAAACACAAGTTAAAAGATATAACTGATTTTACCATTAATAGTCTGTGAAATGTTTTGGTGTCTTTTATCCAGTCATTTTTTTCTATCACTTAATAAGAGACCTTTAACCCTGGCCAGGTGGTTCAGTTGGTTGGAGCATTATCACACACACACGCACACACACACACACACACACACACACACACACACACACACACGTTGCAGGTTTGATTCCAGGTCAGAGCACATACCCAAATTTCAGGTTCAATCCCAGGTCTGGGTGTGTACAGTAGGCAACCGATTAATGTTTCTCTCTCACATCAATTTCTCTCTCTCTCTCCCTCTCTCCAGCTTGTTCTTTCCCTCTCCCCCTCTCCCTCTCTCCTTTCTTCTCTAAAAAAAATTAATAATAAAACATATCCTCAGGTGAGAATAAAAAAAATAAGATCCCTTTCTATATGAAAATTTTCATATTGCTTTTCACTAAGTGTAACACAAGCACATTCCCATGCCACCAAAACTCTCAGCAAACATCTACACTAATAAAAGACAAACATACAAATTGACCGCACCTTTGCTACACCTTAAGCCATGCCCACCAGCCAATCAGAGCGACTATATGCAAATTAACCCAACCAAGATGGCAGGCGGCAGCCACAGAGCTGAAGCAAGCAGGAGGCTTGGTTGCTCCAGTGATGGAAGAAGCCAAGCTTCCCGGCCGGCTCTGAGCTCCACTCAAAGCAACAAAGTTTCAATTATAGAAGATAAATAAACCCCAGATACCTGCTTTCAGCCAGCCGTGGCCATGGAGCTGGAGCAAGCAGGAGCCAGCTCTGAGCTCCACTGAAGGCAAAAAAGTTTCAATTATAGAAGGTAAATAAATCCCAGAATAAAAAAAAAAGAAAAAAAGGAGAGGCTGGGAGCTTCCGTCACCGGAGGGCTTGGCCAGCCTGAAAACAGCCCTCAGCCCCTCACCCAGACTGGCCAGGTACCCCAGTGGGGATCCCCCACCCTAAAGGGGGTGTGGCCAGCCTGAAAACAGTCATCAGCCCCTCACCCAGGCTGGCCAAACCTCCATCGGGTGAGGGTCCCCACTGTGGGGGGCTTGACCAGCCTGCAAACAGCCATCAGACCCTCACCCACGCTGGCCAGGCACCCCAGTGGGGACCCCCACCCTGAAGGGGGTGTGACCAGCTGCAAACACCCATCAACCCCTCACCCAGGCTGGCCAGGCACCCCAGCGGGACCCCCACCCTGATCCAGGACACCCTTCAGGGCAAACCAGCTGGCCCCCACCCATGCACCAGACCTATATCCTATACAATAAAAGGGTAATATGCAAACTGACCCTAACAGCAGAAAGACTGGGAATGACTGGTCACTATTACACACACTGACCACCAGGGGGCAGACGCTCAATGCAGGAGCTGCCCCCTGGTGGTCAGTGTGCTCCCACAGGGGGAGCTCTGCTCAGCCACAAGCCAGGCTGATGGCTGCCAGTACAGCAGTGGTGGTGGGAGCCTCTCCCACCTCCTCAGCAGCACTAAGGATGTCCGACTGCAGCTTAGGCCTGTTCCCCGCTGGCAAGTGGACATCCCCCAAGGGCTCCCGGGCTGCCAGAGTGATGTCTGACTGCCAGCTTAGGCCCAGTTCCCCAGGGAGTGGGCCTAAACCAGCAGGTGGTCATCCCCCAAGGGGTCCCAGGCTGCGAGAGGGCACAGGCCAGGCTGAGGGACCCCCTGAGTGCACAAATTTTTGTGCACCGGGACTCTAGTAATTTTAATATCTGCAATATATTTCCTTATGTGAATATAGCATAATTTACTACTATTGTTTAACATTGGAAACGTAAGGATCATTTTCAGTTTTTTGGTGTATCCATTATCTATTGCTGTGTAACTATCTAATCTTTAGTGTGTATCATCCTAAAACTTAAATGTCTGCAAACAACATTTCTCTATTATCCATCGTGCTTCTGCTGGGTGGCCCACTGGATTGCACTGGTGTACTCTGGGCTCACTCCAGCTGTTGCTTTCAGCTGGAGGTTAAGCTGTGTTTGAAAGTCCAAGAGGGACACAGGCTCATGTCTGGCAGTTGGTGCTGGCTGAGCACTGGGTGTCTCTATCCTCCTTCATGCCTTTCATCCTACTGTAAGCTAGATTGGCTTCCTCACACAGAGGTCTCAGGACAGCATGCCAAGAGGGCCAGCAAAGACCTCATGAGGTCCAGGCTCTGAAACGGGTAAGACTTCACTTCTGCCACATTCTTTTGGTCAAGACAAGTCACGTGACCAGTCCATCAAGGGATAGAAAAAACAGATGCTATCTCTGAATAGCAGGAGCAGGGAAGTGACATTCCCAGGGGACATGCATGCCCGTAGGTTAGGAATGTATGGCTCTTAATCTACTGCAAGAGATTCTATACAATATCATGAAAGAATGTTGCTCAATTATTAATATAGTGTAAATTAAGCTTTATGTTTTTGAGTCTAAAACATTATTACCTTGGAATCAACCCCTAGAATTTGATTGATCAGGAAAAAGGATAAGATATGTTTTTAAGGCTCTTGCTTTTCAGAATGTACTTAGATGATCTCTCTTCATCTCTGCTTTCTAAGACAGAGGACATTCAATTGGTCAACCCCAAATAAACAAGTTAATTATAATGTGGCATCAGAATAAAAAGCAGGGTTTTTTTCTAAAGGAATAAAGCAGCTCAGTGGCAACGAGTTGAGTTTTTCTCTATCTGATGACATTCTCCTTGGCATAAATGAAATCTTGGGTGAGGCGTTGGAGGCAGACCAGATTTCAGATCCATCTACCAAACAAATCCCTTGTGATTTGAATGTATGAATTTGTTGAGATTTCCTGATGGCTAACAATATGCCTTCATGTTAGCAATGACAAAAAAACTAATAGCTGGGCACGGTATTAAAAAAAAAAGGCCTCTTTTTCATGTAATTGAATTCTTCAATCTTGCACCGCATTCATTGAGAAGAACTCTTGGGATGAATTTCTTTGAAATCTCTGCTACTGATTTTATTTTCTGATATGTTGACCTTCTTCATCTTGAGGCATGTTGCAAGATTGGCAGGCTTCGTTTTCTGTGCATCAGATACAGTGCAAGCTGCGTTAAGGCTCCTGCCGGTGAAATTTATTCAGTGTGGATGCTAATGAAGAATTTTAAAGCTATCTAGTCTGGTTCATTCCTCTTTTTCTCATTTTTCTAGGAGGGGGAGAAATAACATCCTCTTGGCAAAGAGAACTAAAGAAATAATGACCACATCTCTCATTTGGGACTTAGGCTGATTTTCAGCTCATTCTATTTTGAGAAGTAAACCATAAATCTGTATCAAGGGTGGTGGTGATTATTATTTTTATTATTAGGGAATGGATAAATATCTTACTGGTAATTGCCCTGTCTAAATGTCCTCCACATGCATCAATTTATACAATGTACTTATTTACCACTTATCAGGCATCTGCAATGTGAAAAATGCCGACGTAGGCATTGGCAATACAGATATGAATTAGTTATGGCCCCTTCCTTCAAAGCAGCTCACGGTTAAATATAAAGTGTGGGCATGAACAAAATTGACCCAGGCAAGCATAAAATCTCACCCGAAAAAGTACTCCAAATAAGAATGAATGAAAGAGAAAATGTCTTCCATCCAACCAGTAAACGTAATGAAAAATACGTTCTTTATTTAATATAATGTCTGCAACACATTTGCCACAATCTCTAACTCTCTTGTCTCTCTGTTTTTTTGTTTTGTTTGTTTTTTGGGGTTTTTTTAATCACATGCATCTGGGAAAAAAAGCAACAACCTGGAATCAACTGAACTGATCTTTCACTTGGTGTTTATGTCAGCACAGGTGACTAGTGAGTCACTTTAGTGGGCAGACTGGCATGACCACCAACCTCAGAACAACCTGTATTCCACTCAGTTTCTGTTCAACTTATTGTAACACTCTTTATAATAAATATTCCCATGTTTCTCTACTATCCTCATACCCACAACTCCTGTCTAACCTTTCTTTACCACCTATGACTGGCTCCTACTTGGCAGGCAAAATAAGTCTGTGAAATGAGAACTCCATTTCTTCCCATATACAAAGTACCTACGTCTGCCCCTGCCTGCCCCATTTCCTCTCATTACAATAAAGGAGAGTGGTCTTGGTTCCTTGGTCAAGGCTACTTCCTTTACATAGGCTTTGAATTGTGTCCTTTGAAGTGACATTCCTTCCCATCATCATTGAAACTTGCTCTAGTCCAGTGATGGCGGACCTATGACATGCGTGTCAGAGGTGACATGCGAACTCATTTTTTTGGTTGATTTTTCTTTGTTAAATGGCATTTAAATATATAAAATAAATATCAAAAATATAAGTATTTGTTTTACTATGGTTGCAAATATTAAAAAAAAATTCTATATGTGACACCGCACCAGAGTTAGGGTTTTTCAAAATGCTGACACGCCAAGCTCAAAAGGTTCACCATCACTGCTCTAGTCTCTTCAGTCTTGAATCATTTCAATAAATAACCTTCCAGAGACCACCCCCCATCTCTCACCAACTATAACCTTTCCTCTTTCTCTCCCCTAACTTCACATGAATTTTTCTTAAAAGATCTGCCTTTTATTGCCATCTCCTTTATCTTATTTTTTATCTATTTGGCTTCTTCTAATCTGTTTCTTTTTGCATCATTCCACTGGAACAGTCTTCACCCAAGTCAGCACATGACCTCGAAGTCAGTGACCAGATGCCCACCTCAGTGCTCATCTTCCATCACTGGCTGCTGGGTTTGGCATTGCTGATAACTCCTTTCTCCATGGAACACCCCTCTTCCTTGCCTCAGTGGGACAACTTTCTCCTAATTTTCTCACTTACTTCTGGATATTCCTCTGTGCCTTTTTAGGTCCATGCTTTTGTACCTAGCGATTAAATAGTGGAGTTTGTTTCTTTTTGTGTGTGAGTAATATTTGTATTGGTTTCAGAGAGGAAGGGAGAGGGAGAGAGAGCTAGAAACATCAATGATGAGAGAGAATCATGGATCAGCTGCCTTCTGCATGCCCCACACTGGGGATCAAGCCCGCAACCTGGGCATGTGCCCTGACTGGGAATCAAACCGTGACCTCCATGTTCATAGGTCAATGCTCAACCATTGAGCCATGCCAGCCAGGCAAATGGTGGAGTTTCTTAAAGTGCCATCCTAAGCCTCTTCTCAGACGGTCCTCTACACTTTCCACACCTGTAGCCTCGATGACCATCTAAAACTGTTCTAATATATCTGTGCAGAGACTCCCTGAGCTCCAGACTTATATTTCTTGCTATTTCATATCTGCACTCAGATGTCTCAAAATCATCTCAAATTTAGCATGTCCAAAAAATAGCACTCATGGGCTTGTCCTCTTCCAGGATTTCCCATCTCTCTGTCACTACCTTTCATCCAATTGTACAAGAAAAAAAATCTGAGATGTCCTTGACATGCTGTCTGCCTCACTCTTCACATCTGACTCCTGAACAAATCCTGTAAATTCTAAGATCTTGGTCCACCCATTTGTCTTCATGTTCACTATCTACACCTTAGTATAAGCCACTGTCACTTTCCCTCTGGGTCAATTACAGTGACTTCCTGACTTAATTATTCTGATTCCTCCCTTACCCTCTTCCACTTCAGTCTCCAAACAACTACAAAGTTGACCATTTAAAAATACAGAACTGAAGCCCTAGCTTGTTTGGCTCAGTGGAGAGAACGTCGCCCTATGGACTGAAAATTCCCAGGTTCTATTCCAGTCAAGGGCACATGCTCAGGTTGTGGGCCTGACCCCCAGTAGGGGGCGTGCAGGAGGCAGCTGATCAATGGTTCTTTCTCATCATTGATGTTTCTATCTCTCTTTCTCTCTCCCTTCCTCTCTGAAATCAATAAAATATATTTAAAAAATACAGAACTGAACATATTGCCACTCTGATTAAAATCCTTCAGTGGCTTCCCATAGGACAAAGGCTAAAATTCCTAAAACATGTCCTAAAGAGTATCCCATAGTTGGACCTCTATCCATCCCCCCACTTCTCTGATACATGCCCTCCACCATTACCCCTTCTTATTACATAAAGGTATTATAGGTGTTTTCTGTAATGGAACAGAAAGCACCGATAATATTGGAAACTTTCTTCACCTAGTTTACACCCTCTTATCTCTCACAAGTGTACACAGAAAATAACCTCCTCAGGGAAATCTCCCTATAATCTCAAGTCTAGTTCAGCTCTCCTGATTACACACTCTTACCATATATTCTGTGGTTACTTAATCAATGTCAATGCCCATCACTAGACTAAAACTACATGAGAACAGAGGCAAATGCCTTGGTGACTCACACCTGCTTTCCCAGTGATTGAAACATAGTAGACAACCAAAGAAATGTTTTCATTGAGCGCATATGGATGCCAGGCATTCTTCTGGTGGCGATACAATGATGAACAAAACAAACACACACAGTCACTGCTCCCGTGAAGTCTACATCATAGTAGAAGAGATGCAACACTGAATACGTATATAAATACATAATATCAGTGCTATAAAATATAAGTGCTATAAAGAAAATAGCGGAGCAAGGGAATTGAGAATGTTAGACAGTGGTGGATTGGGGTGCTTTTGGGATCTAAATGACAAATTTGGAGAGAGAAATCCTCTTTGAGGATTTGAGGAAGTGACATTTGAGCATAGACTTGAATTAAGTGAGAAAACAGTCATGAAAAGAAATCAGGCAAAGAGCTTTCTGGACAGAGGGAAAGCAAGTCCATCAGGGAATGAGTATGTTTGAAGGATAGCTAAAAGGACCGTGTGAAATGAGAGAGGAGAGTCATGTCTGTAAAAATTGAGCTTGGAGAGGAGGGCAGGGCAGATGCCACAGCATCAGTCAGTGTTTGCATTGAAAGAAGCATTCCCCAGACTTGGACACCATGTTGGGTGAAAATACTGAATCAAGCATTTTATCAGTGTCTAGGGCTCCCGGCTCAGTTCTGCCACCAGCAGCCAAATGGTGCTGAGTGCAAAGCACTTCCTCTCTCTGTTCCTCAGTTTCCTTATGTGATAAATGGGAGTTTAGGGCTGGATTATCTCTCATACTCTATCCAGATCATAAAATCCTTTTCTTAAAAAAAAATGAATGTCGTTTATAAGGAAAACTAGGGTTAAAGGTCTCAGTCTGCCACTGTGATTTTGTGCAAGTTACTCCCCCCCAAGTCTATTTTAGTATTTGAAAAATAGGAATAGAAGAGCTTCTCATCAGTATTGCATGCCAATCAAAAGGAATGGTGGGTGTGAAAGCTCCTTATAAATGGTAACATGCTTTACAAACCTGTAGCTAAAACTTACTGAGAATTTATAATATAGCAGGCACTGTTGTAGGTTCTGTGTATGTTATTAGAACCTCACAGCCATCTGAGAAGGTAGGTCTATTTAACTGAGATCTACAGAGCGTAAAATCACAAGTTCCATTAGGCAGTTAAGTGGCAGAGTTAGTTTTGCACCAGATCCAGTTGGCATCACAGCATAAAGGCCCCTCATTAGGGTCTCTATGTGTGAGTACAAGGATGGGGAGGGGAGAGGAGGGTCTGTTTGAAACCCAGTCCCTGGGGCATTGTTGACATAAAGCATTTTTAAAATGATACTCTATGTGTATTTCAATAAAGAAGACTGCTTGACCATCATCTATATTATAACAACATTTTAAAACATTCTTATTAGAGAAAACTGTTCTATGAGCTAGAGTTCATCATGGTACAATAGTCATTCCTTCTTTCATTTATTCATTTATCTATTGAGCACCTACTATGTGTTAGGAACCACCCTAAGTGTCAATGAGGCAGAAATGAAGAAGGCTCCCTTGACCTGAAGGATGATACATTTTCTAAAGTGAATGTGGGAATAAAAATGACATTGCACTATGACAGCTGGTGTCGACAGAGCCATATGCAGTATTTGGAGAAAGCTGAGGGAAGGCTGTGCATAAATCAGGAAGAGCCTTGCACCCAGTATGTGGCTCAGAGCTCAGAGTTAAGATTCCTACTGATGTAGAACTCACAGCACTAAGGAGAGCAGGGTTATCAGCCTCCCTTGCTTTGGACCCTGAACCATATTGCATAAACCCTGACATGCATATTTAGTCCACATTTTAATATCTGAAAAATGAGGCTACATCGTAGAATTGCTGACACTGTATAACTGCTGTTGGCCAGCAGGCAGTCATTACTACGTCTGCTCACGCACTTGGTCAGAGCTCACAGCTCCCACATGGCTGGGACTCCATGTGCTGAGTTGGATTGACAGTTACAGGAGCTTAACAAAGATTATACTATGATTCAGCTTTGAAATGAAAAGTAGTCAGGAAAGCAGGCAACTAGAGCAGCATGATCTAGGATTCAAAGGCATCCAAAAGATTGCTCACTAAGTGTAAAATACAAATTCTAAACAACAAGAAAGCATTGTCATAACTTCTAATCGGTAGCATCTCTTTTCCCCCTAGGGGTACATAAAATAATAGTACTCCTTATAAACTAATACCTCTTAGGTTAGGTGAGGTGTTGAATTTCGATTAATCCAGGCAACTCTTGTATTTTTCGAGGCCATATTGACTCGAGTTTAGCTGTGGGCCCACTTTATGTAATCCAATCTGTTTCATGAACTCCTGCCATCCGATCTCTAGGCAATTAATTCTTTGAACCTACATTCAGGACTTTACTTTTTTTTTTCCTAGTGAAATGGCACTGGGTTAAAATCAGCTCAGTGTCCCTGGCTGTTGGGAATGACTCAAATTGTAATTCAGTTATGCTCCACATTAGCCACAGCTTGTGTCATTTGTGTTGATGGTTCCTGGTCACCCAAGGATGATCTTATTATCTAAGCATGTTATTTATAAGGAATTTCACAGCTGAGGCAAGGTACAGAATGACCTACTCTAAAACAAGAGCGATTAACAAGTTTGGAGCAGAGCCAAACTCGAGAACAAGGTTGTTATTGGCATGATTTTAATCATGATAGACAATTAGCCAAGCTTAATTATATTGAGACGGAAAACCAGAATGAGTGGCAGTAATGAATTTCTCCGGGAACTCTCCTGTGTCTCCAGCTCAAACTGGCTGACCTATAAAGGGTGTAAAATGATAAAAGATGTTTGCCCACATGTACAAGCTGTGTTTACCTCGAGGAGCAGTCTGTGCGGAAAAGGGGTCGGAAAGACTCCCTTTTTTGTGGGGGACTCGTAAAGAAACGCAAATGGAATTCTCCAGTTCCACTGGTATTTTGTTGCTTCAGGAAAGAGATGCAGAAGAGAAGAAACATATTTTAGCTGAACTTGGGCACATTAAATGTTAATGTGATTATGTAGCTGGGGATTCTTTAAATGTCGCCTGTGGCTGAAGTATTACAGTAGTTGTGTTAGCACTTTTTGGTGTTATAAAGGCTTAATATTTTCACTGACTGTGTCAAGCCCAAATAGAACATCAGAAACTTCAATAGAAAGAGTGATTAGAATGTAAAATTTTTGAACAATTTGACACTCCTTGCCTCTAGGTTTAGAAACAGAATTTAAAAAGAAAGTCTCTTTCCATTATGGATTTTAATTGACTTATTATTATTAAAACACAGGAGAAAGAAAAATTTCTGGAGAAGAAGTAAAATCTCTGTAGTTCCCACAGTCTTGTTTTTTTAGAGTTCACAGAGGTTACTGATATTCAAGTCCCACCCAAACACATGCATATTCACAAGCCTGGGAAGAAGAGGCTTGTCCCATTGTAAAGATGAGGATGTGGAGGTTTGGGGCTGGTGACTTATTCAAGTCCAATGGCAGAAGTATGCACATGGCTTGTGATTGTAAGACTAGATTTTAAACAATAATAAAGAAAGAAGGAAAGAAAAAGAGGAAGGGAGGGAGGAAGGAAAAGAATGGAAATAAAGAATAAAGGAAAGAAGGAAGGAAGGAAGGAAGGAAGGAAGGAAGGAAGGAAGGAAGGAAGGAAGGAAGGAAGGAAGGAAGGAAACAGGGAAGGAGGGAAACAGAGAGGGAGGGAGGTAAGAAGGAAGGAAGAGCTCTAACCGGTTGGGCTCAGTGGATAGAGCATCGGCCTGTGGACTGAAGGGTCCCAGGTTCAATTCCGGTCAAGGGCATGTACCTTGGTTGCGGGCACATCCCTAGTGGTGGGTGTGCAGGAGGCGGCTGATCAATATTTCTCTCATTGATGTTTCTAACTCTCTATCCCTCTCCCTTCTTCTCTGTAAAAAATCAATTAAAATATATTTTTAAAAAAAGAAGGTAAAAAGGAAGGAGGAAGGGGAAAGAACCCTTTCAGGTGAAGCCGACATGGGCTCTCCAGTGTGATGGCATCCTCAGTGGGAAAGCAAAGTCTGTCCTGTATGTGCCTCCACTTCTAATGAAGCTGCCTCTTTACCTCCCTCTCTTCTTTCCCTAATCGTTCCCTCTCTCCTGTTTATTTAGCGTTTTTACTGGATATCTTCTGTCTTTCCAGGAATAGTACTCGGTGCTGGAATTCCATTTGCTTCCTATGATGGGTTAAATACCTTTCATCATTTTGCACTCTTTATAGGTCAGACAGTTTGAATTTGAGACAGAAAAATCTACAAAATCAGATCCCGTGTACATCCCCAGTCATAGCGGCATTATGCACAACAGCCAAAAGGTAGAAGCAACCCAGGTGTTTATCAATGAATGAATGTATAAACAAAGTGTAGTATATACATACAATGGAAAGTTATGGAGCCTTAAAAATGAAGGAAACTCTGATACATGCCTCAACATAGATGAGCCTTGAGGACAGTCACAAAAGGACACACTCTATATGATTCCACTTACAGTATATGATATAACTAGAGTAGTTAAAAGCATAATGTAGAACAGTGCTTACCAGAGGCTGGGGGAGGGGGATGTGAAGTTACTGGTCATGGGTACAGAGTTTCAGTTGGGGGAAGATGAACATGTTCTGGAGATGAATGGTGGTGATGGTTGCACTACAATGTGAATGTACTACACTGTACACTTAAAATTGGTTAAAATACTAATTTTTATGTTACGTTTTATTTTGTTTTTACCATAAAACAAAATTGGAACCCTGCCCTTCAGTCAGTGCCCGCTGCATCCTAACAGCCTACTTGGGAGACAGGCTGCGATGTGACATGTGCTGTGTTAGTGAGAACCACAGGGCAGCTGGAGGACACAGAGAGCTCAGAACCAGCTTAAGAATCACACGGAGGCTGGGAATGACTGAGTTTGTGTGGCAGAGGCCTGAACTAAGTCTGAAAAAAATTCCAATTTCTCCAAGCAAAGTCAAGAGATAAAGGTAGATGGTCAGCCTGGCTGGTGTGGCTCAGTGATTGAACATCAACCCATGCATCCCGTGGTTATGGTTTGAATCCTGGTCAGGGCACATGTGCGGGTTGTGGGTTTGATCCCCAGCAGGGGGCATTCAGGAGGCATCTGATCCATGATGTTTCTCTCTTTTGTTTTCTCTCAAATAAACAAAAATAATTTTTAAAAAGGTAGGTATCCATTTCATGCAGAGAGGGCTGAAAATGCAGACATATAGAGACTTGAGAAATCACAGAGTGGTCCAGGAGATACAAGAAGTCCTTGATGGCTAGAGCACAAAGTTCATGGGTGTCTAGCTACTATGACAATGTACCCACTTTTCTTCCTCCCAGAGAGTTGAAGTGACTGGTCCATTGGGTCAAAAACATGTTTAAAAACTGGACTTTTCTGTAGGTTCTAGAGTTCTGCTGTTAAATATGGGGACTTTTTACATTTAAATCTAATTCTTTGAGATTAACAATTCAGTCCCTCAGTCATACTGGCCACACTTCAGGTGTGGCTAGTGGCATTTCACATTGTTGGCTAGTGAAAACCATTCTGCACAGCATAGATACAAAGCATTTCCATCATCACAGGAAGTTATTTTGAACAGCCAACCATAGTGTTTACAAAGTAATTCTCTAGTAATTTATGTGTGTATTTGACTATCACAAAAAATCTTGGCATTGTTGGACCCACTTTGTAGAAGAGGGCGCTGCAGCTCAGCAAAGCTGGGTAAATCACTGCTGGGTTCATAGCTGTTAAGCAGCATAAACCCCAAGCCCGCTGAGCCTAGCCTCAGTGCACTCTGAATTAATCCATAGTCTCCCATTGCCTTCAGCATCTACTTCACTCCTGCTCAACCTTGTGATCATTCTTCCTAAAAAACTACGTTCTAGTAAATAGTGCACCTGGCTTTTCTTTGTCAAGTGGAGAATACACAGATCCCTTAGTTTGACAACCAAGGCCTTCTACAAATCAGAATAAGTGCACTTAAGAGTTTCTTTGCCCTAACTGGTTTGGCTCAGTGGATAGAGTGTTGGCCTGTGAACTGAAGGGTCCCAGGTTTGATTCTAGTCAAGGGCACATGCCTGGGTTGCAGGCTCAATCCTCAGTAGGGAGTGTGCAGGAGGCAGCCGATCAATGATTCTCTTTCATAATTGATGTTTCTCTCTCTCTCTCTCTCTCTCTCTCTCTCTCTCTCTCTCTCCCTTCCTCTCTAAATCAATAAAAATATATTTTTAAAAAAGAGTTTCTTCTTCCCTTTCCTCTTTTCCAATACTCTCTCTCTGCTCCAGATGCAGAATAGATTGGTCACACTCCATCCTCTGAGCCTTTGCTGTCCCTGATGCTCCTTTCTGGACTACTAGTCCCTCCCTTTCTACCTATTAGAATCTCACTTAACTTATTGTAGATAACTTTCCTTGACCCTTCTCAACCTGAGTTGCAAAGAGCTCCTTTTCCTCTCTTGCCAGGAAGCATCACAAGTGTCACTTCATGGGAACCAACTCTGCTTTTACAAGAGGCCACTCTTTCTCCTCGTCCTGGTAGAAAAAGCTTGGCATTGCCCATGTAGGACCTCGTATAGACCATAGTCCTCCTTGGTGAACCATTGGTTGAGGTATGGACCCTCCTTGGTAGCTATTCTCAACTTGGCTGTTGATACTTGTTGAATTCATTTTATCCACATTTTGCCTTGGCTTCAGCTCCACTGATACCTGCCAACCATTGTACCAGGCACTTTTATATTGTTTCATGTTGTCTTCCAACAACCCTATGAGGAAGCTATTCTTATCCCTGTTTTACCCCCTGTGGCTCAGTGGAGATAGATGAGTTTCTAATACACACAGATGTGAAGTGGCAGAGTCAGAATTTGAATCCAGGTCCATTTGGCTCCAAAGTTCATACTTTTTTGTTGTTGCAGTACAAGCCTTCCTTGCAGGTGATTGAACATTTCAAGTTCATATTCTGAGTATGTGAAGCTATATCCTTCTCAGCTCTGAAAAATGTCTACCTGTATATTATATTTAACGTACACTATATGAGTCTATTCCAGTTATTACTCCAAAACTCTGCAAGTTTCAATTATATCAATGCTCCACCTTGGATATGGGTCAGATTTCAGATAATATTAGGGTGGAGGGTGGGAGGAGTATACAATTCAAAGCCCTTACCTTGGTTTGAAACTCCAAGACTTATTGTTTAGACACCATTTTTGTTGAATGAATGACATTTTCTATCAGAAACCCAGTGGTTTCTCCAGTCATTATTAATTGACTCTCTAGTTTGTAAGCTGAAAAACGAAACAAATATTCTGCTAGGTAACATGACAACTTAGGAGAAAACAATCACAGGGGAAATGTGTAGGTTGTACTGCAACAGCAAACTAAGTAAGCACTAAATCATGAGTCAGAAAGCCCAAGGACCGGTCTCAGCTCCTCCGCCAGCTAACTGTGCAGCCTTGACATTGTCATGGAACTTACTTGGATCTCGGTTTCCTTTTCTAAGACACAGTAACGTTAGTTGAGTAAATTAATAAATGACAGTCTTGGGGTAGATATTCTCAAAAATATCTCCCATGCTAATGATCTATGAGTCATATTTTCAATTTAGCTGCATTTACAAAAAAAAAAAAGTATTCTGAGTAAAGGAGGAGGCTTGTATCTTAAATTAGAGTATTTAATCAGTTTCACTCTATTAAAAAGGAATTGCACAATTCCGTTCCACTCAGCAAATGTTTCTTGGGCTTCTGTCAGGCAAAAGAGAGGCCTGGGCGCCACACTGTGGGACTACAACCATCAGTTAGACAGGAGGTTGAATGTCACGTGTAGACACAGGTAATTGGACCACAGAAGAGATTGTGGGGTCGTGGTTCCTGGAGGCTTTGGGAGTGTGTTGGGGGCCATGAAGCCTGCCTGGAGGGTTGGGAATGGGGGCTGGCTCTTTTGAAAAGTGCTTAGAGAACAACCTATTTCCTAATCCCCAGTCCCCACAGAGACACTTACTGCCCCTTTTTGTAATGAGAAATTTATAGAACCTTGTAGATATGGTGCAACCTGATAGTTGCCTATAGCTGAGACCCCAGAGAAGGCAGTGCCTTCTTTCAGGACCAACTGGGTTTCTCCACCATGTATTCAAGGACCTGGCGGGGGATGCTTTTGGTGGTGTTGTTGTTGTTGTTCTTGTTGTTGTTGTTGTTTTTCTTTTTCTCATCTTGCCTCTGTCTCAGAGCAAACAACCTGTATAGATCTGAAAGGCTAATCATTTCTTCCAACTAATGCTCTGGAAATAAAATAACCAATTACAGAAATGGTGGAACTGCAAAAGGACCTAGTGGCAGCTTATTATGACCCCCACTGTCAATAATTGTGGGTTTGCAGGCCCAGAAGATTCAAATGATTTGCAAAGGCTAAGACCAAACAATGGGAGAGCTGGGATTAGCCTGTGGGTTTTCCAGCCATGTGACCTTGGGTTTTATTTTTCCTCTAATTGTAAGTTTAGGATTTGCCTTTTAATAACAGGAAAAAAATGAAGAAGATGTAACTGAAGTGTTAAGCTTCTAGTTTGTGCCAGGTGGCATATATTTATTACCTCTGTCCTTCAAAATATATGTTATTAGTTCCATTTTGTAGATGAGGAAATTGAAGTTCAGAAACCTAAATCATTTGCCCCAATTCAGCAGCTAGTGAGCAATAAGTGAGTCTAGCTATACATTTTCCTCTATTACATCATGCAGTGCAGCACCTATAGCAGTTTTACACTGAATGCTTACCACCCAGCAAGTCCATCCTAAGGCAGTCAGTCACACCCATGCACCCAGGGACCACTGCGAGAACTGAATGTCTTCAATAGAAATAAAGGATGTAGCATGCCTGTGTATAAGGATGCTTATTATAATATTATTTATAATGGTAAAAGAAAGAATCAAGCCTCAATGTTCAGTACAGTAAAAGTTAAATACATTATGGTAATTTATATTATGGAATATTATTCAGCTGTTAAAAGGATGTGTTGAAAATATATATATTCATATATATATATATATTCATATATATATATATATATATATATATATATATATATATATATATAATATAATAAAAGGCTAATATGCAAATCGACCAAACAGTGGAATGACCGGTCGCTATGATGTGCACTGACCACCAGGAGGCATACACTCAACACAGAAGCTGCCCCCTGGTGGTCAGTGTGCTCCCACAGGGGAAGCACCACTCAGCCAGAAGCCAGGTTCATGCCTGGCGAGTGTAGCAGTGGTGGCAGGTGCCTCTCCTGCCTCCAGGGCAGCATTAAGGATGTCCGACTAATGGCTTAGGCCCGCTTCCCAATATTTATATACACATACATATCCTATCTAATAAAGAGGGAATATGCAAATTGACTGTCACACTGTCACAAAGATGGTGGAGCCCATAGCCACAAGATGGTGGCACCCAGTCCCCTTAGCCCCACTGGAGTCTCCCAGTCCTTTCAGCCCCATCATGGGGGCGGCAGGCGAATGGTGCGGCTGGACCCACCCTCAGCCCCCCAGCTGCCCAGGGCCAGCCCGAGGTGCAGGCAAGCCTTGGATGGCGGCTTCCCAGCCTCCCAGGGCTGCCCGAGGCTCAGGTAACCAGGGCTGGCTGAGGCTTGCTCTGCCGGCAGTGGCAGCAGCAGAGGTGTGATGGGAGCATCTCCTTCCCCTGATGGCTTGGTCACCTCCCGCTCCTGAGGGCTCCTGGACTGTGAGAGGGAGCAGGCCGGGCTGAGGGACCCCCCCCCCTCCAGTGCATAAATTTTCATGCACCAGGCCTCATATATATATATATATATATATATATATATATAGAGAGAGAGAGAGAGAGAGAGAGAGAGAGAGAAATGTTCATGACATACTGCCAAAGTGGGGAAAAACAAGATGCAGAGCAATGACTATTTTGCCATCTCATTTGGTAAAAAATATACATATATATGTGTGTATATGTGAGTGTGTATGTGTAGGTGTTTAAAGAAGGATAGATGAAGAATGGAAGGAGACTGTTAATAGCAGACTGTAACCATTGTTTACAAGGGATAGATGGGAGAGAACTTGGCCAAGCTGGAGTCCATGAGCAGATAACCAAGAGTGGAGAACCAGAGATACCAAATACAAACCTAGGTGCCAGAACTAGGAGGATATTAATCCAAAGGCAGAGTCAAGGTCTGGAGTGAGGTGTGGGTCCACACAGAGCAAGATCAGGGCTAGAAGCAGTGAGGAATTCTGGCGTGGTTGCCATGAGCCAGGTGGCAGTCTATGGCTGAAGCTGGAGACTGTTAATGAGGGTTCACCATGAGCCTCCATTGGGTTCCCACCCAGACTAGAGGGGAGTGAAGAGGAACCAGCATCTCACTCTACCCCAGTTCTGCCCTTCTCCAGACTGGGACCCTCCCATCATCCCTACAAGTTGAGTGTACAAACCTGAGCCTGCAGGGA
Organism: Myotis lucifugus; assembly: GCF_000147115.1. Lineage (NCBI taxonomy): Eukaryota > Metazoa > Chordata > Mammalia > Chiroptera > Vespertilionidae > Myotis > Myotis lucifugus. The sequence continues at coordinate 788,703 of NW_005871216.1, read as the reverse complement.
TGCAGGGAGGCAGGGCTTCCAGTCAGCTTGCTCCTTGGTGTCTCTTCTGAAGAAATCTCTGTCTAATTTCTTGGAGCCTCTGCCTTGCTCCTCAGGACCTGTCCCTGACATCATGGAGCACCAAAATGCAAAGGTCCCTGTCTTCTTTTTCCTTCTTTCCCATAAGTGGCTGGGGCTCAGCCTGTCTTACATTTTCCTTCAATACTATTGCATGAAGATTTCTCATATCTGTCCTCTTAGCTCTTCCTCTCTCAAGCCTACTGAGAAGTGGGACCCTCCCCACTGCATCCTCCTTCATTGTGGTACCTGAAGTGAGCCCTCTGGTTCATCCCATTGGAGCGTTTTTACCGTAATTGATCAAGAGAGCAACAAAGGAACAAATTAAGAAAAAGAATTCTAAAACTATTATCTCGGCCTTTAGTTCCACAGTTCCTTGCTATGTGAGTAAAAGTCCCACAGGCCCCCTCTTCTGGTTTGCAGTTTACTACCCTTTCAGGAGGCTTGCACTTTCCATCACAGAGAGCCACCTAAGACAGTGCAACAGGTATCAACCACTTTGCTTGTCAAAATCAGCTTGGCAGCCTACCTGCCTCTGAGCCCTGCCTACAGCAACAGCCGTTTGGTGTATTTCCTCCTTGAAGGCAAAGAAAACGCAAGTCAGAGTCCCCTCCATGGGGAATTTAATAGGAGACGGAGAGGGGCAAAGCAAACTCTGAAGACTAGCAAAGCAACGTTTAACATACATGCACTAGGAGCCCAAATCAAATCTGGACCTTAATTTGGTCAATAGACATGTCCCAGAACCCCCAGTGTTAATCAGATGTTTGTAAATTGCATGTGGCCAAACTACACTTTGGGAGAGCAGGATTTAAAGCAATCCTGAGAAATCTGCTACAACTGGTTAACCCTAACTCATCTGTTTTGTGAATGTGAATGTGCTCCTAAGGATTGTGTGTTTGGAGCATAAAAGAGTAGACGAAGTACAATTACGTAATTAGGGAAGGCTTCCTGGAGGGGGGTGCGCCAGGGCCCAATCTTAGTGCACACAGTGATCACCAATCCTGTGAAGGGCGGAAAGGAGAAAGGCTGCAAGTTTCAGAGAACAACAGCCTCCTCATATTCCCGAAGCAGCGAAACTTCCTGTGACTAACCCTTGATACCTCTCTTTCCAGGCGTGTGGTCCTTTACGGTTAATGGAGGACTCTCTCTCACATCACAGAGATGATGACAACAGTGAGGGTTTACTAAGTGCATATACAGTACACCAATGGGAAGGGCTTAAATAGGTTTCACAATTATCCTACCAACAAAAGCCCATTAGGAATGGCGTCACTATCCCCCCTTTCCGGAAGGGGAAACTAAGGCTCAGGGTGCTAAAAGTAAACGTTGCTGGTAAACAGAGGAGTGAAGATCTGCATTCAGGTCTGCCTGACCCTGTGGTTCTAATCATATCACCCTTCCGGAGCTCAGAGCAGGATGGAGAAGGGTGGACCGTGGGTCATGGAAGAGATCCAACACAAATACTGGTAACATATTCCCTATTAGCTAATGCCAAGCACTATGATAAGCACTTTACACTCGCTATCTCATTCTGATATATATGCCAGTTCTCCTGTCACCATCAGGAAGCTGAGGATCCCAGAGGATAAGTCACGTGTCCAGAGTTATACTGTCTAGTAAAAATATTAGAGCTTCCATCCCAGATCTGACCCCACAGAGCAAGACCTGAACTCCTCCTCACGCTACACACTCAGGACCCACCCTATATGCCACAGTGTCCCTGCCCTGTAGGGAGCTCACTCCCTAAAGTGCAGGCAGACCTGAAGCAGCATAGTTCAATCCCCTGTGGGAAGAAGAATCACAGGGTGATGGTGGCTCAGAGAAGGGTGCTTTGCTAAGCCTGTAGGTTTTGCTGGTGACTGCTGTCACCCTTTTGTACCGATAAGAAGGCTGAGTTAGCTACAGTGTCTGATGTGCTCCAGTTGACAGAGGTTGTAAGAGGTAGTGTCAGGACTTTTTACCAAGTTCAGTCTCAGCCTCAGCAATCAATGCCACCTTTCTTACACACTTCTCATGATTTTCCAGGAAATGGTAAAAACCAGTAAATCAGATCACTCATGACTCCCTTATCCCAAACTCATATTCGAAAAACTCCAATACTACTCATCATATTTAAATAAAGTTCAGACAACTTACCGGGTCCCTGAGGCTCAGCATGATCTGGCCCCGGATGACCTACTTCCACTGCCCCCTTTTCTTCTGACCTATAGGCTGTTCTTCCAGCACTTGGGGCTTGCTCCTTACGCAGTGTTTCCTGTCCGGAAGTGCTTCTTCCTGCAGTCTTTTAGAGGATGCTCTCTCATAGCCGTCAGCTTCATGCTCAGATTTTCTCACTTTACCTCCACTCTCACCGTGAGCATTTCTAGCGTCTTATTCATGCAGTCCCCAGAGCATGTATCACTACATGAAATATGTTTTGACTGACTGATTGAATGTATGCTCCCCAAGGGCAGGGGTTTCATCTGTCTTCCCCACTGCCAAAGCCCAGTGTCTCCAACAAAGCCTGATATATAGGAGATACTCAGTGGGAAAGGTAAAGTAACAAATCATCCTTTTCTATTGTAAAAATACTATTATTTTTATAACAGAAAATTGGGAGACAATGGTATAAAAATTAAGCATTTTGGTATATTGTCTTCTCTTTTTCCTACACATATTTTTAAGTTGATATTATTAGGTACAACCAATTTATATCCTACTTTTTTGACTTAACATACCATCAGCAATTCTCCACACTGTGTTCCATATCTCACATAGTACATGCTCCATAGTCATTAATTGCCTTCTTCTATCTTGTTTTCCTTCCTGAAAAACACTGACACAAGTACCATCTTTGTGCAGTGGTTTGTGTTTCACTATGACTGTGCAGTACAATTGAAAGACTGCAAACATGAGCAATTATTAACCTTTCTAGACCTCAATGTCTTTATCTACAAAATGGGGACAATAAAACCTGCTTTGCCTAATTTATAGCATTATACAAAGTTTAATGAGGTATGGGGGCAAACATCTCATTAGATATTAGGGTGAGTCTCTTTTTAAAAAAAACATAGCACAGTGCAAGCGTAAAATTTACAGGAGGGAATATGACATCAAGTAATTTGTAAAGCAATTTGAAATTCGTGACTAAAAAAAGCATTGGCAATTGTTCTGTGCTGAGTGAGACAAGTCCTAATGTTTGTGTTTAATATGCTAAACAGTTGCCAATGTCTAATTCTAGGTTCGTACCCTACAATAGCTTTTTGGGGACTTTTTTTTTTACAACTTTCAGCTGTAAAACTGGGGTCAATTATTTTTAGCCATTTCTTTTGCCTGTCTCATTAGCAAAGTACTTTGAGGTAATGACTTGGGCATATTTGATGATTGTTCATTTTAAAAGATGTCATTTAAACACTTCTCTGGACATTTCAAATCTGCCTGTGGGAGATCTGTTTTATGCCAAAATGTCATTGCAAATTCAAGCCGACATACTTTTACACTCGGCCCTTATAAATGTTTCACAGCACCTGCATTTTTTATCATGGCCCTTTCATGCAAGCTTGGGTTTCTTGTGGCTCACCTCCACTCTCTGTCTGAAGGGAAGAAAGGAATACTTTAAATGGCCTTATTTTTTCCTTGTCAGAGGAGATAAAATTCACCAATTATTTTCCCCTTGTGCATAGATATTTATATTAATATTTTAAAGAATGGTTTCTTTATAGTGTTATTCATGAACCCATGTGTTAAATTTAAAACAAATGTGTCCTAAAAATGAATATTTAATCCGTGTTTAATACCTGAAACCAGATTCATGTTGATTTAATTTCTTTGGTCATAAAAGAAATTAATGGAATGATTCAGATTCTTTCATTCATTCAACAAATATTTTAACAAGCTTATTGAGTACCTTCTACATTATCTCTTTTAATCCTTATAATAATGTGGCAATTGAGGCATCATCATCATCATCATCATCCATACCCCCTCCATCCTATTATGGAAAAAAAAAACTTAGACAGCAAAGACACTGGTTAGATAGCTCTCAGCTACAGTTTACGGCCTGTGGTTTGGCAGAAGATAACTGTCTGAGTAAAATCCTTGGGGCAAGTAAGAAGAAAAGAAAGAGGGGGGTGGGGCAAGACCTCATAGAAATCTGAAAGGGGAGAGAGTAGATTGGGAAGAATCTAGGTCATAGCTTCCTAACTTTGCTTCATATTGGGATCATCTGGGAATCTTTAAAAATTACTGGTGCCTGGCTCCCACCCCCCAACATTGTGATTTAATTGCTATGGGATGCAACCTGGGCACCAGGAATTTTTTTTTTTAAGTTTTTCTTGATGATTGTCATGTGCAGCATAGTTTGGGAGCCATTCACCTAGGTGGTGTCTGGACTATTATGGGTAATGAAACAGAAATAACCCAAACTCCGTTTTGTTCATCACTGGCTCTTGAAGTTCCAATGGGTTCTGCTGGTTTATAGGCCTTGGGATGGATGTGATGCTTACAGACAGAAAACACAATCCCAGATCCCTATCAGAAGGAGAAAGGCAGTGAGTTTAGTGGGAAGAGGGCGGGCTGTAGTCACTCAGCTTCTCTGAGCCTCAGCTCCCAGGTCCCAAGAATGGCTACCCTGATGCCTATCTAGTAGGTTTGTTGTGAGAATTCAACTCATGACAATGAAATTCCTCTTTCGCAATGATATCAGGAATCTCTAGTCAGTTATTTGAAAAAGCAATAAGTTAAACAGCTGTAGCAAATAGTATTTTCTAAAGATGCCAAAGTACCTCCAGCCACATGCTCTCTTGTAATGAGACACTGACCCTCCCATCTGAGCCAGGGTCCACGTCCCTTCCTCTTGAACCCGTAAATGCCCCCACGGGGTGCGTTGCAGTGGAAAGGACAGTATGGGACTTAGGAGGTTAGATCACAAAAGGTACTACAGCCCCCACAGGCCTCACGCTCTCTTACTGCATGCACCTCAGGAGCCCAGAGGGACTTGTGAAAAGCCCAGCTGCCCCGAAGCCACCATGCTGGAGACAATGGGGAGGAGCCACATAGAGATAGGAAGAGATGCCCAAAGGGTCTCGGTTGTGCCAGTCTGTGGCTGTTTGAATCTTCTCATCGTCACCTGCCAGATATGTGAATTTGCCAGCCTTCAAATCCATCCAGCTGCCCCAGCTGGCAGGGAGTCCAGCCCAGGTGAGCTGCCCCTCCCAGCACTGCCCCTCCCAGCACTGCCCCAAATACAGATTAATAAGCACAATAAATACTACTGCTACTTTAAACCATTAATTTTTGAGTGTTTCACTCTGCTGAGTTAGGTATTTTGAATACCAGGGAGTAATAACAAGTAATATGTATACTAGTAGATGTTAATTAGCTTATTTAAAATTAAATGTAAGTGTGGGTGTTTTTGTTTGTTTGTTTGTTTTTGTTTTAATTTAGCAACCTTCTTGGGGAATATGACCCACTGGCCAGAACCCTGGCATAAACCATACCCATGAAGCAAGCCATTATGACTTTCAGTGTCAGTTACTTATAGGTAGAATGTGTGCTTAAAAACACTTAAAAATTACTACTTCCCTCTGTCCTTGGGAGTTGTCCAAAATATTTAATTCAACATGTTTTAGGTAGTTCATTAATTTGATCATGTCTTCCAAAGCATTCAACTTAGATTTCATAAAAAGAAAACTTCCTTTTTACAGACATATTGCATCAATGTACATGTTGCTTAGTAGACAGCAGGATGAAAATAACAAGTGTAACCTAAATAAACTAATATATGCTGAGCATATATTAGGCTGATATGAACAGAAGTGCAGGGACACTGGTGTAGACCTTTAACATTAGATCTTAGTCAATAGATTTTTCAAGAGAATGGGGACCCTGTTAATCTAGTAAGTGGGTCACATGAAGGTTGTTTATTACAGCTTCTATCATAGCATGAATAAAACACTTGCATTCAGTAGGCACTTATTAAATGTACTTTTTCTAACCATTAAACCCTAATTTGCCAAAACAACAAAACGCACCCTACTTAAAAATAGTCTCCGCCACCAAATGCTAGCAGAGATTTATTACCAGAGTAGCCTTTAATAGCCACCTAAATGACATACTATGTATTTCAGAAAATGCATTACATTTCTATTTATGAAAAATCATTTCCCATGGGTTAGAGTTCAGACCAGGTGCATAATATTTTCGAATCACTTGCTAAAAATAAAATACGTCCTGACAAGCCTCTCTAATACTGTAGCTACTGGATGCGCTTACGGTTAGGAAGCAAATCTACTAATGCAGCCCCGAGCCCCTGAGCTTTCTCTAGCTCTCAACTAAATCTTTGTACAACCACAAATGGGATGGAGAGTCCGATGTCCTGGGAAAGGTACTGAATTTTAGGATGAGGTGTGTAATTTGCTGTAACGTTTATCATAATAGAATCTAACAATTATTTGGAGATTTCACCAAAGTATAACTCCATGGCACCCCTCCAGGCCTGGCCTCTGCTGAGCCATCCCGCACACAGCACCAGAGTGACCGCCCAGACCCTTAAAGCCATCATGTCACAATCCCACAGTTTGCACAGAACCTGCAGATTAAGTTGATGGTTTATGAGGGTCTGTAGGATTAGGACCCTGACTGTCTTTTCAGCCTCACCTCTCATCATCCTCAATTTATATTAGGGCACAGGACCAGGCACAATGTGTAGTGTGATCAGGTTTGCCCCTTTTATGGCCAGCACTTCAGCACTTACAGTGTTCTAACCTCAGTGTTTACAAAACTGGGGTCTTGACCCAATAATAAGGGGTCATGAGATCAATTTAATGGATTTTAACCATTATTTTTTAAAAATTAGAATAGAATGAAATGGTGTCGGTCAGAGTTCATTACACAACACACAGTAACATTAAATGTTGTTTTGGGAAACGCCGGTTTCAGTTGTGTGTGTGCGTGTGGACTGAATGGTGATGTAAAGTGTGTTTTTTAGAGTGGGCTTTAAGTTCCCAACACCCAAACCTCACACCCCTCAACCATTTCGCAGGCTGTATGTTCCACCTGGAAGGCCTTCTGCGTGGAATACCTCTCTGTCTCTGAAAAACTCCTACCTCACTGTCCAAGAATACAGTTTCTTCTGGGAAGTCCATTTCAGGCTTTTACTGACTCTTACTATGTGTTGGCCCATGAGCTTTAGAATACTTTAGATGTTGTAATGGCATTTTCATCCTCAGGATAAACTTATGAAGTTGGTTCAATTATTACCCCCATTTTATTTGCAGGGAAATGGGAGGTGAGAGATGCATTCAATAAATTGCCTGAAGTCACACAGGTGATGTGTGGACAGGCTGGAATTTGGACAGAAGCCTTCAAATCCAGAGCCTGTGTCCTTAGCCATTATTACACTGTACAGCTAGCTTCTCCCTAACCCCTCGGGCTGAGCCCAGCAGTTTCCTTCTGTGCCCTCTGGCACATAGAGTCTTCAGAAGGCACTTGCTACACTGTGTTGCAATTATCTGTTTACATCTGTCTCACACACTAAGTTATAAAACCCCTAAGAACATGAACATGTCTTCCTTCTATCTGTTGCTTTAGGACCATGCACGCATATGTGTGCCATACAGAAGGCACTGGATAAATATTAAATCAATAAGTGTCAGTGTGAGAAATCATTGCCATGTCACAGAGGAAGAACTAATATTTAGCTAAGAGGAAGTTAGGCCCATTGTTCTTTGTGGCCTCCTTCTGTTATAATAAACTTGTTAACAACGTTAGTAGGAGTGATCACATTGGACGAAAGCCAGTGTAATCTTCACAAAGGTTTGAAAAAGTTTATATAGATAAAGGCACTATGGGAAATGTTACATATAATATAAAATATGCATTTTTTTCATTTTCCATTCATGGCCACACATTTTTGTTGTTGTTGTTTTATTAACCCTCACCCAAGGATATCTTTTCCATTGATTTTCAGAGAGACTGAAAGGGAGGGACAGGGGGAAAGAGGGAGGGAAACATCAATGTGAGAGAGACACATCAATTGGTTGCCTCCTGCACACACCCCAACTGGAGCCGGAGATCGAACCTGCAACCCAGGTACATACGCTTGACCAGAAATTGAACCTGCCACCCTTTGATCCTCAAGCTGATACTCTATCCACTTAGCAATACCAGCCAGGGCTCATGGCCACACTTTTATCAGCATGCTTAAGAAAAAGTTTATCGTAGATACCATTCTATCCATTCCATTCACTCATTCATTCATTCAGCAAATATTTTTGACCAAGTCCTGTGGTTTGTCCTGGAATATAAGATAACAAAACAGTTCCTCCCCTCAAGAAGCTCACAGTCTATGAAGGAACTGAGCTAATAAATAGGTGATTATAAAATGGTGTTGGCCATTTAGCAGTTCAAGGCCAAGACTTAGGAACTGGCCAGTCCTGGGCTCAAAGCTGGGATCCATCATTGAGGACCTATAACATCTTGAAGCTATTTCAATTAGCTTTTCATAGCCTCAGTTTTCTCATCTCCTAGGGTTGCTATCAGACAATATGCATAAAGCACAGGACATTCTATAAATAGATATATGGCAGGTTGATGACCAACAATAACAATTTTATATGTGGGTCCTCTGGCAAGTTACTTGACACTCCTCTCTCTACCTTGGTTTCTTTATCCAAAGTATAAGTGTCTGCATCAAAATGCTAATTACTATTCATTGGCCACCCTCCAAGTATCAGACATAGGCAGGCCTTGTGCTAAGCCTTTTCCATATGTTATCTCACTAAATCCTGATAATGCTCTGGAAAGAGGGGTAGGCTCTGCCATCTTGGGCTTTGGCAATGCCCATTGTTTTCTTGGATTGGGGCCCAGGCCAATGTCCTCCTTACTTATCTTTCAACTTCCCTACTGAGCACAGGCCACACTTCTCGTCTCCTCAACCCAATACCTCCAGTCTTTGTACCCCAACACTCCCAGGTTTCTATTTCATATTTTTTTCAGAGCATCTAGCATTATTGTATTACATATTAATTGACATTTTCATGTTTTCACACCTTTCTGTTGACCCTTCCCAATATACCCAAAAGTGCTTTTGTGTTTTTCTACCTTAAACACTAAAGTTTCTGAAGGAAAACAATTATGTTGGAATGTGCCCTTCTTTTTATGAGAAGTGTTCTTCTTTTTCCCTATGGTTGAATGACTTTAAAAATACAAACACCTTTACCTCTCATAATAGAGAATTTCTTTCTGGCTAAATACTGTCCTCAGAGCCAGGATGGTGAGCCACTTCTCCCTAATACCACAGCCTGGGCTCTAGTACCGTCTGGAACAAACAATAGGAAGTGTAAGACATACTTCCTAATGGAAGCAAAAAGTGAACCCATATTCATCAAGTTAGCTGATTGTGTGTTTCCTCTTTGGGGATTAAATAAGATTTGAACTACTTAGCAGACACAGGTGGGGGGGAGTAGTAGTGAAAATAGAAACAACCCAACAGTACCACTAATTTTTCTAACAAAAGTGTCCCATGAGTCATGACATTGAATCATCAAGTGTCAGGATCTTGTTTAATGTCATTATGTATTTATGATAGCCTGCCATCGCCTTCACGGGGAAATTACACATCTTAAAAGTACAAGTTCAGTTATTTGAATTCATCCAATCATACTTTTAGTATTATCATTACTCTAGCATTTTGAAGAGAAGAAGCTAGGAGCTACTTTAAATAAATCAATAACCCATTAATGTGGTTACTTATAAAACTATAGTTCAAATTATAAACCTCCAAATAGTTTAATGGTTTTCCCCTACATACTTCCTAAAATCTATAATGATATGCATTGTTCTTTTCTTTTATGTTGATAGTAAGTCTGAGCATAATTGATATTTCTTAAGAATAAAAACTCTCGCCGAAACCGGTTTGGCTCAGTCTTGTCTTTAGGGATACCACAGACATTTTCATGGCTATTATGGTTAAAGGAGAGGTATAGAAATAAATGGAGGTGGAAGTGTTATTTGGAGATGCTATAGATAGAGATCAGTGCAGACACCTCCATGGATGTTCAAGGTGCTCTGATCAGATGCATAGATGGCAAGACATGATCTCATGTGGCCTCATTTGTGTACTTTATTAAATATCTCAAAGTGTCAGCAATTGGGATAAAGGTTCCAGATATGTGGCTAATAATAGCTACTACTTGGAAATGTGTCAGCTATGTCAGGTAGTACCCAAACTGATGTATCATTTAATCTTCACAACTCTGCCTTAAGTTAGTTTCCTAGAATCAGAGCCTTAAGGGGATTTTTGTGCAAGTGAATGATTGGCGCATATTATCAGAAAAGGGGGATTGAAGGGAGCAGGGTAGGGCAGTAGAAGAGGACTAAGCAAGGATGTGGTCTCTGGAGTTTGTACAGTTTTCCTTGCCTTGAGTTAGTGGCTGTAGGGGAAACCTCCTGGCTTAGGGGCTTCCCAGGGGAGGAGGGTATTTGGGAATGGGTGCACAGCCCAGGCACCAACAGCATCTACTGCACACTCTTTGAGTTGGCTATTATTGTTCTCATTTTTTAAATGAGAAAGCAAAAGCACAAGGAGTTTAACTTGTCCAAAGTCACCTTTAGTAGATTGAAATTTGAACCCAGATCTGTCTGACTGAAAGCTCTTGACCACTGTAAATACAATCAGGGCATGACTTCTAAGCTAAATCATGCACAGAGGCTGGAACTGACACAGAGGAGAGGTCGATGGACCTTCTAGAGAGATTCAGTGCTGCATGGAGAAATAAAGCAAGCCTTTCCTACTCTATACATTATATAGTAGATGACTGTGTTCTTAAAACCCAAAGTCATAAAGGCAAGGAAGAAAGATTTTAGTGTATTTTTTGCTGCAGAATTCAATTCCTTTGTGTACTATAAATATAAGGTATGAACATGCTTAGCAAAATGAGAGTAGAGTATTATTTCTAAGTAAAAATATGTCCCTAATTACATCAAGCTGGTAACAGCTTTGCTTCTCTTCCCCTGGAATGACCCTCCATAGGTCTTAGAAGTTGAGATGGCAAATGCCACTTCCCCTTTAGCTGAATTGTTCTAACTCTGCACAGAACCTGGCTGGAGGCCAACAAAGTGCACAGACAAGAGCACCATTCTTAGCTGTCATCCTGGCTTTGCCACTTACTCATGAGGTGACTTAGACAACATGTGTCTATGGGCTTCACTGTCTCATTTGTAGAAAGGAAACAATATGTGTCTCAGTATCCTGCTTCCTCTGGTGTTAACTGCTATAATCCTTTCATCCTCTCTGCAATCCCAGATTTTCTCTTCTGCGTGACTCGATTTACCCAGCCTACGCTATAAGCCCTTTCCAACCATAGCTACATTTCTCATATATTAACATTGACAAACACCTACATCTACATTGAACTAATCTAAAATGACTTTTGGCAATGTCCAAAATGATGTATAGTACAGATATATGACAGTTTTATCCAATAATTATGAAGTGCACTACACATTTTGATTTGTTCACTAAGGAAATTTTAACTTCATCTTTAGGTAGAACACTTTTTTTTAATTACACAGAATAGTCATTTTATAGAGTGCCTCCTTTGTCTCCATTTGGAAGGAGTCGGTTTGTTTTACAAGTAATTTTAGTCATCACCATCTCAGATAGCTTTGAAGTTGGGTGATAGATCATAACACTGGGTAATGTAGACTATCTTGCTGATCTTTCTTTGGAATTGGATTCACTACCTTCTCCTCAAGTATCTGGTTAAAAAAATAAAGTAAAGGATGAGAAAGTAGGAACCAGATGCCAACTATCTGCTCCCTTGATTCAACTCCAGTATGGCGATTAAAGGAGTGTTTGCCTTGCTGCAGATCAATTATTTTGAGGACTCAGAATTTCTTGCTGTGTCTTGAATTGTGCTGATGGTTTTTAAGTAGGCCATAAAAATTCCTGTGAATGATTTGTTTAATTATTGTCTTGCTCCTCATTTACATTTTTATCTAAAACTCTGAGAACTGAAATCTGTATTCAATTCCATTTTCTGTGAGCTACAATTTGCCTTGTTGGGGGAAGTATCTGGCCTGTGCTTTATGTATGGAATAATATCTGCCAGGCACAGTCTGTGATGATGCTTGGATGGTGATAGACATAGTTCTTTTTGCTGATGTTTCTAGGGTTTAGGACAATATTTGATGGCTACTTAAAAGCTTTGACTCTTTCACATCGGTTGAGTAATCATCAGTTTAAACGTGTTCAGACTTTGCTTTTCTGGACTAGGCCTTCTGACAGTGAGGGATATGACAATACAGGACTGGTTTTTACTGACTCTTTTAGGGGCTGTCCCCTCCATGATGCATAAATAGCCAAATGAAAAGTAGCACATTCAACCCATCATAAAACCTTAGATCTGAAGGTACCTTCCATGCCATCGCGTTACTACCGCTGACTGTAGGACTGTAGGGTGGCATAGTGGAAAGAACATTAAAAATGGTGTCATTTTGTTTCATGAACATTTCTGTGCAGCTCAATACAAGTGCCTTTGAAATTCTGGAGTCTTGACTAAAATAAAAACTGTGAAGAAGTAAAGTTCTGGGGTGAAAGCTGCAGTTGCAAAAGTAACAAAGCACAACATTCCTGAGATATTTCTACCCAAACTGCCAAGATTGCTCATGTTGATGAAAGTAGTTTATGAGTGTGCATCAGAGTCAGATTTGTCTGAGGAAAAGAGGATCACTTCTCCAATGGACACCGAGTTCCGGTTGGGTGAAGTGTCTGCCCAAGGTCTTCCATGAGTTAGTGGCAGATTCAGGACTAGAAGTAGCAAATCTTGATTCCACGTCCAATGTTCCTTCACCCTCAAAGTGCTATAAATGTGACAAATTATCTGATTAGTTTAGCCTAGTTCAGCATTTCTTCAAGTGTGGAATGTTAATAGGCGTTACATGAAATAGTGGTTTCATGGTCAAATGAGTATAGAAAACGCTGTTAAATAAAATTAAACACATTTCTTCATTTTAGGCTTCTCTGAATTTTTAATATGTTGATATATATTGTGACTTTCAAAGAGGGAAATCAAATAACACTTCCAAAACTTATTTGACCATAGAAACTTCTTTTTCTCACTCATGGAAGACACCTTTAGAAGTAAAGGTAGAAATGAATGTCTTTCTACAAGCATTGATAGATAGAAATTATAACTCAACCTAGATGGTTCAAAAGATGAGGCTAATGTGATATTGTTTGTCAACTGTAATTGAAAAATTAAAAATGATTTACATAATGAAAAACAACAACAACAAAAAGAGATGAGGCTGACAAAGGGACTACATACAGAGATCTGAGCAGAGTTAAGGAAACCAATAAAGGAGAGTGAGGCACCCAGGCAGGATAAGCAATGCAGGGAGCATGGTCACCGCTTTGAGGGAGCAAGGAGAGGAGTCCAGTGCCAGCTCCAGAGTGGACTTGGGGGGTGGGTGGGAACCAGCATCTCAGGTGTATGGCTTCTAAAGGGAGGGAATGGGGAAGAAATATCCTGATTTCTTTGTATTTTTCCCTCTGATCCTGTTGGTGCCTCCTGTTGGTCAAATGTGACTGAAAGCCAGCCAGCAACTAGCCTAGGCTTTGCTGTTTCTAGGTTCAGCCACTCAGACCCAGAGGTGTGCCATTCCCTTCGCTAAGTTGTGTTGTTCAGCCCCTTAAATTTCATAGCAACCCTATAATGTAGAAATCGTGCCCATTTACAAATGAGAAAATACACATACACTCACATAGCTAGCAAGAGATGGATTCAGCCCCAGGTTTATCTTTCTGCCTTCCATTTTACCACATTGCTGAGCCAGAAGATATCAAACTTTTAATGAAAGCTTAAGGAACTTGCAGAAGGAGTTTTTCATCTGCAGTTTTGAGCAATTTCATCTTATCACTAACGGGATTGATTTTCAACAGAGTGAATATGTTCAACTTGGAGGGTTCTTTTCCCCCAGCAGGAGAGGAGACCTTATTTTATTCATCACCATAATCCCAAAGCTTAGCACGGTGCCCAGCACTGAGTGCATATTTGTTGAATGAATGCATAAGTGAGTAAACCATAAATCAGCATTCCAAGGACATGTTCTCACAGCTCTTTTGGGACAGATTTGGCCTATCAATCTACTTTTAAATGTTCTGGCTTATTTGAAATGGGAAATTTTCCATGTTGAGCATCTGCTCGTGACATTTTTTCTTGGATATCTATGATACCTCTCTTCTTACAACCCCCAAACACATGTGTGCGTGCGTGCACACCAATACATTGCTTTTCTGTCTGCATCTCTGCTGTACTAATCTTTTCTGTTCAGATCCATCAGATCTATAAGATTTACTTTCAGAAGTACCAATGATTACCAAGCATATGCCCAACCTCTTCCATTCTCCTCGAAATCTTATAGTGGCTCCCTATTGCTCATTGGCCTTATACATACCTGTTGAAAAGGTCATTCCGAAATTCCAATTTTCTATAGTCTAGTTCCAATGAACCTTACTCCATCAACTTCTCCAGAATGAACCCTCTTATCATATCCAGCTGGAATTCTCTATCAGAGATGCTGTGGTCCTTTTTCCCTCCATATCTTTATCCATGTCTGTTCCCCATGCAATACCCCTTTTCTTTCTTGCATTAATTTATATATTCATTTCTTCACTCATCAATCTCTTACTATATGCCAAGTACTGTTATGCTGAAGCAAATACAAAGAAAAATGTAGCTCAGTCTCCAAAAAGTACAAAATCTTTCATGGGAACCTGAGATACTGAGCAAGAACATACATTGCAGTGTGTTGAATGCTGGAATAAAGGCATAAGGCCAAGGGAGAGAGCCAGGGAGTGACAACCCATTAGTTTAGGAACCATGTCTATTCCAAGTGCTCAGCACACTGTGGGAGCTGAACAAATATTTGCTTAATGAGTGAATGAAATAACATTTGAACTAGGTTTTAAAGAATGTCTATCTGTATCCTTCAAGAAACAGCTCAAAGTCTTCTCCCTGCCTACTCAGAAATAAAATGCTCTTATAGTTCTCAGTGTTTTTATCAAATTTGCTGCCTTGAATTGTTCTGTGTTTTATGCATCCAATAACAGTGTAAACTTCTATTAAACCCAAATTATAGTGATGTTTCATCTATCTTCTAGCACTGTGCTGGGTGTACAATATATGGGGGGAAATGGTCTGGAATTCAGCTGAATTGATTCTAATAAAATTGAAATATTTGCATATAGACACCCCATTGATAGTAGTAAGTTTGCATAGCATTTTAGGTTTGATGATATAGGAGAGCTTCTTACAGAAGTGTTACAAATAACCTGGAGATCTTGTTACAATGCAGATTCTGAGTCTATAGGGTGGTACCAGAAATTCTGGCCCATGGACCACACATTGAGTTATAAAATATTTGAGGAAAGAGACAGAAAATGACACTTACTGAGTTCATGTTATATATCAGGCACTGTACAAGGCTCTTTGAATACATTAACTTAATGGTTTCCACATACATTCTTGGAGGGTTCTTTTCCCCCAGCAGGAGAGGGGACCTTATTTTATTCATCACCATAATCCCAAAGCTTAGCACAGTGCCCAGCACTGAGTGCATATTTGTTGAATGAATGCATAAGTGAGTAAACCATAAATCAGCATTCCAAGGACATGTTCTCACAGCTCTGTTGGGAAAGATTTGGCCTATCAATCTATTTTTAAACGTTCTGGCTTATTAGAAATGGGAAATTTTCCATGTTGAGCATCTGCTCGTGACTTTTTTCTTGGATGGCTATACCTCTCTCCTTACAACCCCCAAATACACACATTAAACACACGTGTGTGTGCCTGCACACCAACACATTGCCTTTCTGTCTGCATCACTGCTGTACTAATCTTTTTTGTTCAGATCCATCAGATCTATAAGATTTACTTTCAGAAGTACCAATGATTACCAAGCATATGCCCAACCTCTTCCATTCTCCTCGAAATCTTATAGTGGCTCCCTATTGCTCATTGGCCTTATACATACCTGTTGAAAAGGTCATTCCAAAATTCCAATTTTCTATAGTCTAGTTCCAATGAACCTTACTCCATCAACTTCTCCAGAATGAACCCTCTTATCATATCCAGCTGGAATTCTCTATCAGAGATGCTGTGGTTCTTCTTCCCTCCATACCTTACAGCCAGATGATCTGAGGATGTCTTTAATTATACAAATTCTCTGGACCCACTTCTAGAGATTCTGACTCAGAGATCATGGGGTAGAGAGAGAAAAATCAAAATTTTTTTAAAAAGCTCTAAGTGATTCCAACACAGTGTAGTAGTTAGAATTCTCAGGATGACATTCAATGGCCCTTACTTTTGTGTAATTTCCTCCCCTTGAGTGTGGGTGGAACCTGTGAATATGAGGAGGTGACTGTCATGATTATGTCACATTATATGACATAGGGAGATTATATGGTGCGTCTAATCTAACCACACAAGCTCTTTAAAAGAAGAGTTTGCTTTGGCTTGTGACAGAAGAAGTTCGAGGGATTTCAAATGTGAGAAGTCAATGCACCGTGTTGCTGACTAAAAGGTGGGGAGGGTCATGGAAGAAGGAATGCAGGTGGCCTTAGGGGCTAAGAGCAGTGTCCGGCAGCCAGCCGGCAAGGAAACTGGAATCTTGGTCCTACACCCACATGGAATTGAACTCTGCCAACACCCTAAATGAGTCTAAAAGCTGATTCTTCCCCAGATAAGAACATAGGTTGGCCAACACCTTCACTTTGCCTGTGAAACCCTAAACAGAGAACCAGCTTAGACTTCTCATCTTCAGAACTGGGTGTTGTTTTAAGCTGGTAAATGTATGGTGATTTGTTATGCAGCAATCAAAAGCTAATGCATAAACATTTAGGTTTGAGAATGATTAATTAATATGATCTGATACATAAACATTATTGTCCTCACATTATGGATGACCAGATGGACTCAAAGGGCATATGTCCTTTCTCCACAGTCTGACACTTAATGGCAGAAACATAATTTGAATTTGTATATATTGCTTTACTTCCAAGTGCCCTAACTCAAAAAAATAAAAAGAGGGCGGGGGAAATTAGGCATGTAGGAAATAGGAAGACTGGATAAAGCTGAAGAAAAGAGACTCCAGTCAGTAGACATTGGAAAATGAGTTCTCTATCTTTGATGTGCCCACAGAAATTACAAATTCTAATTAGTTCCTATTAAGGAAACTGGATGGTTGAACAGATCAGGGAGGGTTGGGATAGTCTTTCAGGCTTAATGTAGCCACGATTCAAGGACTGGATATACTGTACCAGTCAGATTCTCCTGACAGTGGCTCTTAAGGTTGGCAATGCAATCATTAAGCCAGGGGGCCAGGTACAAATGGCTGGGCTTGGTCTTTACCCAGGGTTTTACGTTCTTTTTGGTCACCAGGGATAAAGAGAACACTTAGGTCAGGCCCCCAACAGTGTCTCTTCAGCTTCCAAGGAGGGAACTTAGTACGTAGTGATGTCAGCTGCCGTGTAAAACATTTAGATTCAATGAAGCTCTGTCCACTGGCTGTTGAATCAGGAGTGGTCAGTTCTAGTGAAGGTACAAAGTGTGATGTGTGTTTGCTTCAAAAACTGGTCTTTTCATTCATTTTTTTCTTTCTGCTCTCTCAGACACTAAGGAAAGTTGAGACAGGAAGACTCATTCATTTATTCATTCATTTGTGCTGCATACACACATGTATTAAGCTTCTGTGGGTATGCTCAGTGGGATGCAGAGAAAACTGGGCTTTATCAGATCACAGTTTTAATGAAAAATTAAAAGCATCTTCTCTTCAGAAAGAGTAAAAATAAAATCTACCCCCAATTTTGACTCCATCTTTTAAAAAGAGTTTAAACTATATAAATATGCTTGTGTAAGCAAGTTCCAAAAGTCTGTAATATAAATTCTACAGAAATCCATCCAAGAATAATTGAGTTACTGTTTCCAAGGAGGGGCTGTGCTGGTTTCACCTCTCGAATGTTCATCATGTCATTCATAATTTCTCAGGGAATATACACTGGGCACCTTCCATGTGCTACCCCAGGGAGGAAAAAGCACAGGGGTGAATGAAACAAAATTTTGCCCTCAAAATCTAGCACAGGTGACTCAAACATGTTAATAATAATAACACATTTCGTGTGCCAGCTCCTCTGATAAAAGGAAACCTGTGTCTTTAGCCATAAACTCCCATTTGTGGGAGTAGAACCTGGAAACCAAAGGACTGTGCAAGGAGATTTTTCTGCTGGGCTGGGTTTATCTCTTTTAATCTACTTGTAAAACCTTCACTTTCCATTTCTACAGCCACTCCATCAGGAATTTTGATGAACCGGAGGACAGAAAGCCTATCTGTATGTAAAAAAGCAGAGGTATTGCTTGGTGCCTTTTGGATTTTTCCTCTGACAAGTGGTTGGCATCTGCTAACAACACTTTTTTTTCTGAGCTTTGTAACGTTGCCAGACTGAGAACTGAGCTTTGAAAAGGGAGATGGAGCTGTTAACAAATGCCTTTGTTATCTCTGGAATTGCTTATTGTACAGTGGTTCACAGAAAAAACTTGATGTGAATCTTGTCTCAATATTTACCTGCTCCTCCCAGGAAATATTGTGCTAAGAGAAATTCCCTGCAGTACAACAAATGTCAATGTGCCCAAGATAACTGGTGCCATTCACCCACCAAAGGCCCTTTTCCTGTCTGTGGAAACCCTATGATAAGACCCCAGGAAGAATTTCTTATTAAGTGCTTGGATATCTTTTGAATTTGATGGCTACTTGAAGTGTTTAATATACATCTTCCACTTCTTTCATTTGAGAAACATTTATTGAAACCTTCAATGTGCCAAGCCCTTTGCTGGCATCTTGGAATGTACTAATGAATGAAACAAAACCAAGACAGAATGGCCATCATAGAAATGATGTTGGCTGGAGGAGAGGAATATTTTACAAGCACATGATGATAAGCAACGATTGCAGAGTACATGTGCGAGGAGACATAGTGTAGTAGGAGATCAAAGACAGCTATTTTGAGAAAGTGATTTTTAAACTAAAACTGGAAGGTTAGCTGGGAGTTAGGAGTAATCTTAGGCATTGGGGTGGGTGGGTGAGGGGGGACAGTGAAGAATAGGGAGGTGGCATTTTCTAAGCAGAAAGGACAGCTCATAAGAAAAGGGTAAGAGGTGAAAGAGAGCATGGCACATGACCTTGGCCAAGTTGCAGAATGTCTCTATGCTTCAGTTTCCACATTTCTAAAATCGGGGTAATGATAAGACCAAATGGTAGTGTTGTGAGGATTAATCGGATAGTACATGTAAAACATTTAGTTTGGTGTTTATTAGTATGTGCTCATGGCATGTTAGCATTTTTTTTCATTTACTGAGGAGCTAAGAAAAATTCAGGATCAGGATGGCTGAGCTTCCTGCGGTTCTCTCCCGAGTGTGTATGCCAGGCTCCCTTACAACCAGAATGTAGCCTATGTTGTACACAAGAAGTGCCCCAATGTACATATGTAGCAAACATTTGCAGTTTACATGTCTGTATCTGATTCAAAATTATCAGTTCCTTGCAGACAAGTGCTAGGTCTTATTCATTTCTGTATCCATGAACATAATATAGTGCCTGGCACAAAATAGTTTTTCAGTAAATATTTCATGAACAAATGAATAAATAGAAGAGAATAGAAATAATAGAATAAAGTACAATAAAGTCAAATGGAATAGAAACCAATGAAATCCCCTTGAATCTTGGAGCTTAGCTAAGTGCTGCAGCAAACTCAAAAGAAGAACTCTTGAATTCAGTCACTGAGATATTTACTGTGTAAGGACTGTTAGAAAATTGCTGCCCAGGCCACCAAAAGCTTTGGGGCAGCAGGAGAGTACAAAGCACACCCATCCTGCATTCTTACCCCTTGCCTCTGAGAATAAACTGTGGGCATTGCATTTCTTCTGTGATTATCACTGATCCTGCTCCAAAGATGGGGAGACTGAGATTCATCCCAGATGAGGGAGCTTTCCAGAGTAGCACAGTTGATAGGCTGTACAGCTGAGATTCAGACCCTAATGAGATTCTGCCTATGCCATGACAAGAAGGTATGGATGCCTTTTAAAGATAGAATATAAAGTCCTTTCTGTCTTTGGGTTTTGTAAACATATTTGCTTTATATATCACATCATATCATATCTATATCATATCATATTCTATTCAGCTATTCTATCACCTTTCTCCTAAATCTAATGGCTCTCCTTTACTCATCCACTTACCTGGATCCCACTCTAGTTTGGGGATTTTGATCACATTTTAGCTCCTCTAAGCAGCCTTCTTGAACATCCCTAACCAGACTCTGAAGTCTGCTGTTAGTCCATCCATTTTGCACCACTGGCTTAGTGCTTTGAAAACACTACATTACATACTTAGCTACCTTTTTAAAAATTTTTAATTGAATGTTTTTAAAGAGAGTAAGAGAGAGGGAGATAGAGGTAGAAACATTGATGAGAGAAACATCAATTGGTTGCCTCCTGCACACTCCCTGCTGGGGATCGTGTCTGCATCCTGAACATGTGCCCTGACCAGGAATCAAACTGGCCATCTCTTGATGCATGGATCAGCGCTCCACCACTGAGCCACATTGGCCGGGCCATACTTAGCTATCTTTTTATTTAGATCCTCAGCTCAATAATAAAACCAGCAGATATTAGACCTGGGAGGCCCCTTACTCAGAGCTCAAATCTTAGTTCTAACACTCTGAAGCTGTGTGTCCATATGCATATTATTTAACTTCTCTGTGTTTCAGTTCCTCATTTAAAAAATAAGACCAAATGAGTTAATGCATTTAGAGCATCTGGCAGTTTTTTTAGTAGTTGTTAACTATTTTCTGAAGCCAATGGTTAAAGACATAGACCTTGTTCCTCAAATAAAGGTGAGTCTGAGGAAGGAAGGTACTGGACTTCTGTTTTACCTGCCTTCCTTATGGGCAACCCTCATGCACCAGAATCCCTGGAGCTCCAAAGATTATAGTTTTAAAAATACCAACTCACCCAACATTCTGTATAGACTGAAAAACAAAGGCCTAAAAAGGTGAAGTGACTTGTCTAAGCTCACACAGCCAACAATCAGCGGGACAGTCTGACCGTGGGCCAGCGTTCTCTACACTTGCACCACACAAGACCATGTCTTAGCATCAATTATCCTTTATGTATTTCTTTCTCCTCCACCATGCCATCCCCCAGCAAAAAGCCACGCATGGTTTTATTTATCCACTGAGGATACATATATGACTAAGCTTAGTCCCTGCATTTATGGACTTCACACACTAGGGAGGGCAGGGGATAGAAACATAACTGAGAGTTATGATGGAAGAGAATAGGTGTGATGATAGAGGTGTGCACAGATGGAGGATAACCAATCAGCCCTGAACAAAATGTGAAAGCATAAGGAGGAGGCAACAAAACAAACTGAGCAGTGGGAGGCATTCCTGACAGGGGACACAGCTTGGGCAAACACACAGGACAGGGCACAGCATGACATCTGAGAGGAACTGCAGACAGTTTCCTTTTCCTACTAGAGTATGAAGCTGCAAGACAGAAAGTGGGGAGAGACAGGTCTGGAATAGAAAGTTGGGGGTCACTTACCAAGGGTGGAGGGCCATGCCTTGGAACATCTGTGGCTTGATTTTGGTTTTCAGAACTACATATTTCACTTTGAAGTTGAGTGGGTTGTATTTGTGGGGAAAAGAAGAAAACAACCCATGTTTTTGAAGGAGCATTAAAACAGAGTATTACAAAACATATGTTTGTATCTTCTAAAGTGATGGAAAGGGAACATTCTCTCCAACATTTGGCTTGTGCAGAAGTGCTGAGAGTCAACAAATAAAGACATTGACCAATCGCTCTGGGTGTTGCTTTGGTCCAGATCCACTTTGATAAATGGAGATTCAGCCATAAGGAGAGTTACCAAATACTGTTCAAAGCATGCTTGTGCTCCATTTCTCACAAAGGACACATTTTTCAGGTCAGATAAGGTGGAAATTCGAGAGAGCTTGAGAAGAGACAATTAATTGATGTGCTTAACTCTGACCAGATGTGGGAACTGACAGTGAGGTACACCCTCCCTGTGTTTGCAGTCCCTCCCCAGTGATACCGAGGGCTGGGGGGCTAAGGGAAGAGAAGGAAAGTGCCTCTGTGGCTACAACAAGGAGTCCTGGCAGCTAAAGTCTATTTATTAGTGTCTGTGCTCCTCCCCTGCTGTTATATTAATATAATGAATTGTTCACAGGTGCATCAAATGAGGTTTAGATGATCGCTGGGAGCTTTGTTACCCAAACAGGCCAAATTAGGAAGAACAGATGCATCAGGCAAACTACAATCCCTCAGCAGAAGTACAAAGCTTGAATTAATGAAGGTCGGTGCTCACATTTGGCCTTGATGGCCTTCACAGCAGTGGGATTCGGCCCCTGTTTAACTCTCGCTTGCCAAGAAGTACTCTCTGCCTTCACTTCTGTGGGGATAGGACAGATGGGGTGAGCGTCCCAAGGAAATTATCCCCCCCCCAAAAAAATAATAATGAGAATACGAATAAGAATGATGGCTGCCATGGGTTGGGTCTTACTGTATGGTTGTGCAGATTTTCCCCTGAACAGGAAGGCTCCAGAACAAAAAGACAAATAAGGGCCTACGGCATCCTGTGTTCTGCAGCCTACAATGTGAGCCCTGCATGGGCTGTGCCCCCTAGAGGAAGGAATACCTTTTTCTAACCATTTAACCATTGGCATGAAGTTACTGTCTTCTCCATAAAGGGTGCACTTTACCCTTTGGGCCTTGTCAGAGAGAGAGATTTTTTTAACCTTCATAAAAGTGCCATATGAGCTACGGGTAACCCCACAAACATTATCTCCAATCCTTACAAAAACCTTGTGAGGTAGGTATATGTATTAGCATCTTAAATTTATAAGTTAGAAGACTGAGGGCCAGAAAGATTGAGCAGCCTGATGATAGTTACATGCAGCAGAGCAAGGATTTGATCTGAAGCAGATTCCACTTCCCCTGATGCTTTAAACTAAAATAAAGTTTCCTTCTCTACATCTGTAGTTCCAAGAAGAGGAATGAGAAAGGGGATGGAGAACACATTGGCCTGGTGGCATGAGAGGAGCCCTGTAGCCAAGAGATATAAGTTGGCTCTTTGTTTTGTATGGAACTGGATTTGAGTCCTAAAGTCAGTGACTCTGAATTTCTGTGTCTTCCTTTAAAATTAGGATTGCACTGGACAGCTCATCTCCAAGGTCTCTGTTAAAGTCTCATGTCCAATAACTCCAGTGGGCTTTTCCTTTGGTTCACATTTTTCTGTAATATTAATAAAACATAGATTCCATTTATTTTAGAGGGTGATCTGGCAACATGTACCCAAAACCATAAACATGTTTATGCATTCCCTCATGTACAATAATTACCTTTTTGCATATATTGAGGATGCCAATAAATTTCCAAAATTATTTCTTTTAGAGTTCTTGGAGTAGATGATTTGCAGAAGTCTTCTGAATACGTAATTCCTTTCCCTTATTCTATAGCACTTTTTATTACAATCTCCATGCTGATATTGTTGTTTTCTATGTATTCTTCTTTTAACAGAGAAATCTATTTAGGTCTAGTGTTTGCCAACAAATGTGATATGTGGATTGCCCTTAACCCCAATTTCTGTCCATGGACAAGCTTGTCTAATTCCTTTAACATATCTGCAGTTCATGGCAGATTGATGCACAGGGTTCTTAGTACAATTCTTGTGTCTGCTGTACATTTGTTTAGTACTGAACTGAGACAGGCTCTTCCTCTTCACCTGCCTTTCAAGGACCCTTGACACTCTAATTAGATGAAGTGTATATGAACAACAGTCCTCTGGATTCACTGCTATGGGATTCCTTGTTTCCTCCTCTGTCATCTGTAGCAGTTTTAAAATTTCACTTGTGGAAACCATACCTCTTTCATTTTTCATTGCACCACCAATAACATTTTGTTTTTCTTTCTAATTCCAATTTTGTTTGTTTGTTTGTTTTTTAGTTCTGGGAATTATGGCTTACAGTGTTATAAAAAATAGAATTTTAATATTGAAGGAACTCATTTAGAAGGAGGATGTCTGCCCAGTGTTCAAGTTGAAACATCTTCCCTTTTTGGAATCAGAGTGAAGATAGCTGGGAAAGGCTGAAGAAATATCCTTTTAGGATCAAATGGATATGATATGGTGAGAACATTGATCATATTGTCAAACAGTTCAATGCTTAGAGTTAATGAGCAATTCTTGAATAGTTTGTCACTATCTTGACACTAGTTATTGGTGTGATTTTATGAGTTTTTGGATTTTCTGTCTTTATTGGAAGATTGAGAGAAGCTTCCTCCAACTACTTTCTAATATTCTCAACCAAAGGCCTCTGATTATATAAATTCATATAATAACTTTGTTTTAATATTGAGCATAAATGCCCACATTAAGGCATTTTTATTTTAAATTTACTCTATTAATTGAATTCTAATACAGAGTCCGTTCCTGACGATCAGATACCTCAAAGCAGCAATATCTGCAATCTTTCTGATTACAACTGATTTAATTTCTGTGTTGATCTTGGACTCTGCTAAAAATAAGAGATGCTGTAATTTTTCAATAATTTTTTCACAATTCCTCCATTACATACTGAGTAGTCATTGGCAGATTTGACTGCCTTAAATGAAAAACTGTTGAAGAAACCATTTAGCTTAGAAAAGAGGAAAACAAAGAAACACTTGAGAGCTGATCTTTGGTATTTGAAATGCTGCCATGCATCAGAGAATAAACTTATTCTGTATCATTCTAGGGAGAAAAAACGAAGGATAATAGGTGGATGTTATAGGGAAATAAGTTTTAATATTAGACTGCAAGTTTCCAAAGGATCCTATTGGCTTTGTTCATTGTATCTACAGCATCAAACACAATGCCTTAACCACAAAGATGCATAATAAATGTTTACCAAGTAAATATTGTTAATCACTTGAAAGCAATTTTGTGATAATGAATTCAAGCAAGGAATGTAACATCATTCTTTGGTCTATAAGGAATTCCTGACTGGAGAAGACAGATGTACTGAATCAACCTAAGGTTTCTTCCAACTCTAAGTTCTATGACTGGGCCCCAACTACAGATTAGAATAGAGGGTCTTTACTTTTAATTCCATATTTAATAGAATCATGAATGATGCAGCATGGTAGAGCAGAGTCCAGGGCCCTGCTTTCTGGTCTCACCTTAGCTGGCTATGTCACCTTGGGTAAGTCACTTGATTGGGTTGGGGAAACCATACCTCCTACCATAGTTTAGGTCTTCATTATATTGCCCTGATGATTAATGCTTGTCTTCTAAGTAGTTTTCTGCCTCTAGGCACCCTTCTCTAACCCATTCTATACACTGTGGTTGGAGGGATCTTTGTTAAACTTACTCTGACCATAACATTTCTCTTTGGATCTCTTCCCCATAGACTAAAAATAAAATCCAAACTCTATGTAATGATAAAGAGGCAAAACTCTAAAATCAAATTAGATTTTCATGCTGTTAATTCCCAACTATGAGGCTTTGGTGTATTTCAGTTTCTTTTTCTGTAAATTTAGGATAATGAATATTGCTACCTCAGGTTTATGAGAATTAAATTATTCTCTCACCTCTCCCCTCATGTGTGTGTGTGTGTGTGTGTGTGTGTGTGTGTGTGTGTGTAGGGAGATATATACAGTATATAAAAGTTGGCTGTTCCATAAACTGACCCATCCCTTCCTATGCAATCTTAGCACTGCTACCCTCCTAGGAACTACTTATAGTCCCTTGTACATACCAAGAAATGGTCCTTATCTTTGAACATGCTTTTCCATCTACCTAAAATCTCCTTGAATCTTTCCTTGGATCATGATCCCCTTTCATCTTTCAGGAATCAGCTCTGCAGCTTCTCTTCTTTCCCTAATTGTCCTCCCCCTGCTCAATGAGTTGTTCTCTCCCTCCTTTATATTCATTACTATTCTTTTCACATATCTTTATTAAGGGACTTGCAACACAATATTGACATAATTTGATTATATTCTGCCTCCTCTGTCAAACTGATCTCTCTTTGAAGATAGAGATTTTTGTGTGTATTCATCTTAGAATTCCCAGTGCTCAACTTAATTCTTGGTGCATAATAGACATATTCTAAAGGTCTGTTCAATGAGTGAAAGGATGAACAGAATATCATATTCTGGCATCTCTAACCACAAAAGTGACTTTTCCTCTCATTTAGACACCTAACTATCATCTTCAAAAAATTATCATACTAGTTTATGGATAGCTACCTCATACTGCTTATAACTCCAACTCCAAGATAGGCAGGACTTAACTCTATTGCTATAAAATGGGGAAATAGGAGCCCCATTCGCTATTATTCATCTGAGGGGGGCATAGTAACTCTGACCCACAAGCATCTTACCAGAGGTTTGCAACATGTAAGGTAACTGGCTCATATGCATTCTCTCTTCTAGGCTGTTAGGGGAACTAGATATTGGGGAAGCCTTGTAAAGGAGTCAGGAAGGAGCTGCTTCAGTAACTATTCAAGAACTAGTAGAGTTGAAAAGATTATCTTCTTTCAATGACACCATTTCCTAAACTAATCAGATTTTGTTTTTCTTCTTCTATGTGTTTAGAGAAATACAGTCATGTCAGCATAAGCAGCTAAAACTTTTTTTAAATGTGATAAACTAAAAATACATGCAATACTACATAATGCATTTACATCTCAGGTTGTAATGAATGCAAATTATGGAAGATTCATATACAATGTGATTAGACTCCTCTAGCACATAATTTGTGGTTGAATTAACAAAGAAGCTGGTTAAATGAAAAAAATTGATTTCTCTTGTTACACCTTTTTTTGGTTATTTTTTCAGTAAGAAATATCTGAGTACACAAAGAAATTAGATTACAAAGTTGGAGTTGTGGTTCAAGGTATGCATTCCAGTCTTTGGCTTTCTTCTTACAGACCAACAAGCCTACAGAGCTACATTATACTGTGCTCTGTACTTTCTGATAATATACCATGAGACAAGTTTCAATAAAACAACATTGGGCTTTTGTAGTTCTGAAATAGGAATACATGGATGATTCACCAACTAACCAGAATACATTTTTTTCATAGCTTATTGAGCAGGGGCATTTTCTTGAGTCTTGTTCAAACTCATTGCAACCGATTTCTCAGATACAAATACAGAAATGTGTATGATTAAATGAAATCTTTTCCTTGCTTGTAATTTGAGTAGTAGAACTAAATATAAATTTTGTAATAAAAATAATGCAAATTCTTTCTCATTTATTAAAAGAACATACTCTGTAAACTTATAATAAATATTCACAGATATAACTTTCATCTCCTAGAGACAATAAGATTCTTTTTTAAAATATGTTTTTATTGACTTTTAAAGAGAGGAAGGGAGAGGGAGAAAGAAAATCATTGATGCCCACTGGGGATTGAGCCTGCAACCTTGGCACATGCCCTGACCGGGAATTGAACCAGCAACCTTTTGGTACATGGGATGACAGACACCCAACCAACTGAGCCACAGTGGCCAGGGTTACAATAAGATTCTTGATGGCCCATGTCTGTCTCTTCTTAGTTTCTCTTTCTTTTCTCTAACTTTCTTCTATAGTAATTTCTTTTTTCCTCCCTCTCCTCCTTTTTTTCTCTCTCCCTCTCATCTTTTTTAAGTACCTACTCTGAACAAGGTATTGAAAGTACAATGATGCCAATTACAGATGAGGTGTGGTCTCTCTTCAAAAGATGCCTATTTCAGTATCCTTTACATTTTGTCTTTTTTTTAGAAGTGCATTAAGATGTTCACATTGTACTAGGTAGAGCCTGGGACCTAGAATATGTAAGGATCTATAGAGCAGAAAGAGTACTTGCTAGAAATGGTGGTTACATAAATGTAACCTTTCTAACCTTTATAGACAGTTGTAGCTGCTGAAATGGACATGAACAAACTAAGCCACAAGACTGCTGAGGTCATGAGAAAGGACAGTATTGCCCTGAAAGCTGAGCTCCGATGATTACAAGCTCTGTGACTCTATGCTGGTGGCTTACGGTAACTTCACTTCAGTTTCTCCATCTGTAGTTCTCACTGTGTGGGGTTATTGAGAGGATTCTGGGGAATTATAAAGGTGTTTGCCCATCATAGAGGCCCAGGAAATGTTCAGTCCTGACCCTCTGGTTTTCCCTCCTCTCCCTGAAAGTTGACCGCATCTTTCCAAACCAGAGAAACATTTATTTGGGTTTCTTCTATTTCTTCGTCAGCTGGCTATTGTGGCCGGGAGTGATCGAGTTAAGGACTTCACGGGAATGGCATTTTGCAAACAAACACTCAGAACTCTTTCTTGAAATGTTCCCATGTTTTGTTTGCTAATCATGAATTCTTCTGACATTTGATAGTCCAATTCAATTAGATTACAGTCTGTCCTTCTGGGAAAGCCTTCAGGAGGAGGGAGTTGAGAGTGGGGATGTGATTGTGACCTCAGTGACATGTTTATGTCCTTAGAGCAATCACGCTATGTTAGAAAGAGCATTGGTTTGGAACCAGACAGGCCAGTGTTCGAATTCTTATTTCTCCACTACAAACTGTGTAGTGTTGCACGTTACTTTGCTCACTGAGTTAGTAATAATTACTGCACTGGATGGACGTGAGGATCCCTGAGAGTAGATGGAAGTTTTCTCCTTGTTTAGGACTCTCAGATTCAGAGGCTGAACTCCCCATCTCCTTATAGGATCCTGGTGTGGTATAATCTCCATTCACAAAACCTTCATCTCCACAGGTGTACTCTACACTCTTATGTGAGTAACTGATGAGTGACTCTTTGCATTTTTAGAAGCCTGACAAACCTTCTGTAAACCAGAATGAGGCCTTACTTAGTGTTGGAATTTTAGCCTTGGTCAAAGGGTAAGGAAAGGACATTTGGCCAAGTCAAGGACCTCCGTCACTTCCTGAAACTCCTTTCAGGAAAGACAGTCTCCTTTCTGCTCCTTGCGAGGATGTGTTTAAGAGCACACATCCTGGGGCCAAACTGTCTGAGTTTAAGTCCTGGCTCTGCCTCTTACTGTGTGACTTTGAACGAGTCAGTTGGTTTCTCTGTGTCACAGTTGCATCATGTATAAAATGAAAATAATAATAATAGTAGTGAGAACTGCTTTATAGAGCTGCTGTGATGAACAAATGAATTAGTACATTAAAATATTTAGGACAGTATTCATTCAATATTATGATTATTATGATTATTGTTACCCATAGGCATTGTGATATAGTAGAAGGGGCATGAGACCCGAAGCCCAAAGTGTGGATTCTAGTCTAGAACCTCTACTCATGGCTGCATGACCTTCACTGGGTCATACAAATTCTCTGAGTCTCTAGTCCCTCACATGAAAAATGGGTATAATAATTGGGACTTCAACCTACTACCAGAAAAGTTGTGTCCTAATAAACAGAATAGGCTGTAAGGTGCTACCTTAGCCTAGGAAGTAAGGTTACTGTCTGAGGCTCCAACTGTAAACCAACACATACTATACAAAGCAGAAATATACAACATTACCTTAAAGTAACAAATTTCACCTCTCAAACCAGAACAAAGCTGAAGTCACACCTTATTAACCCATGGTAGGGGTGGGAAACAGTCAAAGAAAGACAGTAAAGAGAGGCTTGAAGTACGTGTCCATGGTGCCCATCCAAGCACTAATCGGGACAGGGACAGGGACCTTGCTCAAGGACCACCAGCCCCTCCACCCCTGTTCAAAGTTGTTTTCTCCAACTACAAGCTGAGTGACTTACGGCAAGTTATTTCATTTCATCTTGAATAAAACCATTTCCTGATAACTCAGCTGTCCTGGAACAAAACATCCTGGCCAAGCTGATTTAACATCACCCACTGGCAGTTCTATTTCTCATCCTAAAACCTTAAGTTGGAATTCACATGTCTTCAGCAGTCTCCTGTAAGGTTTGTGCTTGGGAGTCAGTATTCCCAAGCCTATTCATTTCTGAGACAGACAAGCTGTATTTCATGACAAAGTCTTAGGGTCAAACATTTGCTTTCAGATCATTTGCCCAGGGTAAATGCCACCTTGTGAGTCCTGTGGGCAGCCAGGCAGTCTGTCTTTGGAAGATGGCTTGGAAGAATGTGCCATCTTTCAACCTTCTGCAGGTGGCTCTGAGGGTCACATGCAGTAAGGAATGTAAAGTGGACTTTGTCAACTATAAAGCACTTTGTACATATAAAGTGGGGTGTGGCTGTGAAGAAAGGGACAGTGCTGCTATGAGCTTTGACTTTAGGTTGCAAAGTGGCCTGGATGGATCTTCTGGTAGATGATAGATGCCAAAGTAAAGCGATAGCTTAGGAAGAGTTCCAGGTGACAATTCTATCCCCCTTCAGAATATGTAAAACAAGAGAGAGAGACCCTCATTTTAAATATAAAACCATCCCTACTGATTCCTTGAAGGCCTGGAAACAGCAGGTAACAGTGTATAAGTGACTTTGAATTAAAACTGAACTCCCTGTGTCCTTCGCTTCTCCCTCAAATGCGGAATGATTTTCTAAGAATTTAATTACCTAAGAACACAGCATCAAAGCTGTTAGGCCCTTGTTAGTGTTAATTCAAACTTAATGTGCATGAGATTTAGAGATCTTGGATACCAGGAAAATGATTTCAATTTAAATAGCCCTCTTTGTCCTACACATCACAAAACATCTTTTAACATAGTTTTTTTTTTTTTTAAATACAATACTGTAACCCAGGTTTCTCCCACTAAAAAGGGGATTCTCACTATGGAGAAATCAGATGCTCTCTACATAAGCAGGGTGTAGTTGAAAGAAAAATATGGGCTTTAGTGCTGTAGAAACCCAAGTTCAAATCTTAGAGTTTCACCTTTCTCCATGTGTCTGTGGGCAGAAGCTTACCTTCTCTGAACTTGAGTAAATTAACCTCTCAGCAAGGGCTCAGAGCTGATGGAGGGCGAGTGGGGAGAGTTACCAAAGCGGGACAAATGCAGAGATGTGTCTGGAAGCTGGTGGTCCTCGGGGAGCCTGGAGTCTAGAATTAGCTGATCCACCCAAGTCAAGGAAGACCCATGGAATGAATGCCAGAGTGAAGGACTTAAAAAAACCCATTGGGTGTTGTGACCTGCAATTAAACCATGGCTAATATAAAACAAAGCCATAAAAGACCATAAGGCTTTCCAGGAAAGCATAACTGCTTTAAAGGCGTTACGGTCTTTTATATTAAATATCTATTCCATATGTTAACGGTGGTGTGATTGGATAACAAAAGCCAATCCTACTGGAACACATTTATTTCCAGAGTGTGAGATAAGCTCTGTGATGTAAGGATTCCTTTAAAAGGCATAAAGAAACCTTCTGTTCCTATAATCTGAAAGCATGGCTTTGGGTAATTTGAAAGTCACTGTTTTAAAGTTTGAGATTAGAACTTTGTAATTGGACTAACAGAGATTCCTGTTTGTATAATTAATTTTAAATCAGTGCCCCAGCATACACTTGTTTCATGCATGTGTTGGGTTATAAATAATTAGAGCATCCACTGTGGTGGAATAGTGCTCCTGCCTTGTCTGCACCTCACATCAGGAAAGCCTACGATCAATAATACCTTCCTAACCAATGTGTGAGATAGTAGGGGAGAATATGTTCTCCCTTTTCTTAGATAACTTAAGTCCCAGAGAGAGTAGGGACCTTCTTCAGAGCCACACAGTGGAGTGGTAGAGCCCAAACAAAAACCCAGAACTTCTGATTCCAAACCTAACATTCTTTTCAGCAAAAAGAAAATATTGCAAAGGAGCCACCACAAGCTTGATTATTCAGTAGGCAATTTCTCCCTCATAACATTGTTTCTCTCTGCTGTGGTTACCCAAATTTATAACCTAGTGTACCCTCCTCTTTGCCTCTCCTCCTTCACAAGCTTTACTTATAAAATAACTAGAGGCCCAGTGCAAGAAATCCATGCACTGGTAGGGTCCCTAGCAGTTGCCAGCTGCAGGGCCAGGTACTCCCTCCCTCCCTCCAGCAGCCAGGGCCTCCATCCCTTCCCCTGGCTTGCCTGCCCCCTGTTCCAACTCCTGGACAACTCCTGGTCAAGGGGACAATTTGCATACTACACTTTTATTATATAGGATATGCACGCTCTGGCCAAATAGGTCAGTTGGTAAGAGAGTTGTCCCGATATGCCAAGGTTGTGGGTTCAGTCCCTGGTCAGAGCACATACTAAGTAGCAACCGATGAATGTATAAATAAGTGGAACAACAAATTGACATTTCTCTCTCAAATCAATAAATACAGTAATGTCCAGTGTCAGTTGTTTACACTTAGTGTGAACTTAAGCCACCATAGCCTCTCTCCCTTGGTCTTTTATATTTGTCATTTTCTTCCAGTTGAATAATAGCAAGGCTTTGTCTCCTATTATACAAATTTCAGGAGCATAAGGAGCTTTAAGAGTAAAAGAAACTAAAACTGTTGCCTCTACTAGAAGCCCCTAAAAAAAAAACAGACAAACAAAAAAATCCCCCCCCCAAAAAAACAAACCTGGGATATAGCCATAATCTAATCTATAAAATACCTTTAATAGATTTTATAAAATACCGCAAGATTGGAAGCTACCTCCAGGCAAAGATCATAGCTGTCTTGTTGGCTCGTGTATATTCAGTGGTGGGATATACAGGTCTGTCATATATTTAACACTCTAAATAATTCCAGAATCAACAAAATCAACCTAACCAATACAGCAAGTCATGTCAAATATGTCACATTTTCATAAGCTGAGTTTTTTAAAAAGTCACTAAATGGCAGACATATTTGAAAAGAGCTTCAAGCCATTGGTAAGGTTGGGAAAGCGTTTCTTAAGACAGCTAAATAGTCCACCCTCTGCCTGGGAACAACCTATGGAATCAGGTCCAAAAGGCATTGAAGTAATAAAGTAGGAGGTAGGCATCCAGATGATGTGGTGGCAATAGGCATCTTCACGAGACGGTATGCCTAGACTTTTCTGGATTTGGTCACTATTTTAATGTAGCATTTGCGTGTTTTTTAAATGCCACAGAAGTAAGAATCCTGACTTAGGATTTATGTTCTATCATATTTCTTACATTTACACTTTTCTCTTTTGAAGTGTGGGTTTACATGTTGCTGTTTGATGGGGGCTTGTTAAAACATGGTGAACAGGATGGGGAGTTGTTCCTCAAAATAGGCATTACACTGTTATGGACCCCAGCTCAGATGAGGGCAGAATGCTTATCAAAGACAAGTTCAACTGAAATGTCTTAGGAGGAGTCACAATCCTAGTTAGAAATTGAGCTTTAAATATAAACATATATGTGAATAAAAGTTTCCGTGGAAAAAATATGAGCCTTAAGTCAGAAGTAGAAAGATAAGGACGAAACCAATATTTGAAGTGTACAGTATATGAGGTTTCATTTAGAACTGGGGACAATAATAGTGTAATGCCTATTTTTAATCAGTGTTTCTAGTGTAGTGTGTGTGTGTGGAGGGGGTGGCTTGATAGCATAATAGAATAAGACAGGCTGAATGTGTCCTGTATTGGCTTTTATTTTACACGAGTGAGAACTCAAAATGAATGGAAACACTCTGCCCCTTGAAGGCAAGGATAATATCTTGGACAATGCATTGTTTTTGTTGTCTCTAATAGATGCTCAATAGCTATTGATTACATTAATTAATTTATTAAAGGAGACAAATGCAGTGATTATTTGTTCAATATAATACTACTAGTGGCCAAATGCACGAAATTCATGCAAGAATAGGCCTTCCTTCCCCTGGCTGCTGGCACAGGCTTCCCTCCAGCACCCAGGACCCAGCTTCCCTCGCAGCCCCAGCTTCATCTGGAAGGTTGTAGGAAGGATTTCTGGTCAAATTAGCATATTATGCTTTTATTATTATAGACTAGAGGCCCGTTGCATGAAGAGATTCGTGCAATAGGCCTTCCTTCCCCTGGCTGCCGGCACCGGTTTTCCTCCAGCACCCAGGACCCAGGCCTTCACTCTGGCCGCAGCAGAGAAGGCAAGCCTTGAGGCTTCTCCGCTTCAGCGGCCGCAGCAGAGAAGCCAAGCCTCTTCAGTCTTCAGTTGTCTTCAGTCATCTTCAGTCTTCAGTCCGGTGGAGCCTTCAGTCTTCGCTCCACGCCTGCATATGCAAATTAACCGCCATCTTTGTTGGGTTATTTTTTTTTTTTTTTAATTTATTTATTTATTTTTTTATTTTTTTTTTTTTGAATGTTTTTTTTTTTTATTTTTATTTTTTTTTATTTTTCGCTTAAAGTATTACAAAGGGTATTACATAAGTGTCCTTTTTTTTTCCCCCCCGCCCTTGACACACCCCTACCCTCCCTTACCCCCCAGTGTCTTATGTCCATTAGTTATGCTTATATTTGTTGGGTTAATTTGAATACTCATCCTGATTGGCTGGTAGGCATAGCAGAGTGACACCAATTTGCATGTTTCTCTTTTATTAGTGTAGATGACACTCAAATGTCAGTTACATAGATTGGGTTATTTGGGATCTCACTCTCCAAATTGTAGGAGAGTGTTAGAGAAGTAAGTAGGGAAGTACTAGTAAGTTGTGTCATTTCTTAATGGTTTAAGATTTTTGTGTTTCGTATTTTATTTTGCACAAAGGAAAAATATAACGTCATCCTCTGAATTCAAGGCAGACTACATACATGAATGAAAAAAGTATGACAATAACTATTCATTTCCAATAACTTACATATATAGCCACAGGCATGTGAGTGCATGATGGCTGGGCATAGAGAGTGATATTTTTATAAACAATAGGACAATTCAGGATTTGTCAAGATTCCCAGTTATCTGAGAATACTAAATGGATTGTCCCTAGGATAGCTCAGGGAGGCTCTCTACAAATCTTCCGATTGACAAATTTATAGAAGTAATAATAAATATAGCCGGGATCCGTAGTTTTATATTTAAGGCAAGATTATGTGAACATTTTTGTTACTCATTTTCTCTTTACTTTTTGTTTCCTGATTTATGGCCTGCCTCATTAGAATGAAGGTTTTTGAAGGAGGAAATTGAGTTATTATGGATTTTCCTGAGATCGTTGCTCTGTTCAGGGAATGTAGAATAAGCTTCTGTAAGTGTAGATCAGCTCTTATCAGTTCTCCACTAAAGCTCCTCAATGATTCGTCTGCTCACAGCCTAAAGAAAATCTGCCTGGTGGTCTCCAATGTGCGAGGGAATTTCCTAAGAGCTGCTGCTGCTGGGAGGGTAGGTTCTCACCTTGGAAGGCCCATACCTGAGATCATAGACATGAGATTTCATCCTTTGGGCACTGGGGAGCCATATAATGCTTTTAAATAAGTGCATGGCATAACCAGATTTGGGTTTCAGGTTATGTATTCATCACACAATATTTTTTCTCTTAGAATCCAGTTCTTTGTTGACTTCTTTGAGAAAAAAAAAAAACTCATAGAAGGAGTAGGTCTTTTCCTTAAAACGAATGGAATGCATTGCAGCATTAACCAATGGAGTACAAGTTTGAGCACAAATAAAGGGACACTAGTGTTATCTCATCTGGGCAGGAGTCACATGGTTGCGCAGAGAGAGATAAATCTTCACAAGGATTTCTCTCTTTGGAACGTCTTTGGGAATTTTAACAGAGTGACAGTATCACTGGAAAGGGATTAGTTGAAGAAGCCCTTTGAGTAGTAAAGAATCCTGAGGGTGAGTGGCTAAGGGATGAGATGACCTTTGTCCTAATAGACTCACACGTCCCCTTCTTTTGAAGCCTAATGATCACTCTCTTACCCTAAATTGCCTCTCTTTGGGGAAGTAGTAGGGGGAGACATTCAAAATGCTCAGTAGCTACCTCTATTATAGTATTTAGGACACTATTTTGCAACACTACATGTTTGCTTATCGTTCTCTCCAATTTTTCTGTAAATTACTTTGAAACAGACCTAATCTCTCATTTCTTAGTTCCTAGCACTGTATCATTCACATGGAAGGCACTCAGGAATTTCTTTTCGGGTAAATGAACATATGAATGATAAAAATAGGCACTTTATAAATGAAGCAGAATAGTTGTTCAGAAAATAGATATCCAGGGAGAATTTTGAAGGCTCTAGTCTCAAGGATACTTAAGGATTATAATGGATGCTCTTACATAGGTATGGGTAATTAAGAATTGATCTGCAGCTGTGAACTTCACTAAATGGGTTTCTGGATTCTCCAACTGCAACTGGATCCTCCAAATGTAGTCACATACAATATCTCCCAAGGAAATAGTATACCACATCTTAGCAATCATCATCTTGTTCATTTAACAGACTGGTTAATAGTACATCTATACCAATGATGGAAGTATTGGGGACACAATGACAAAAGGAATGAGTTTTGGAACCAAATGATGTAGGTTGGCATTAATACCTGACTGACTGAATGGGTGGATGGGTAACTGATGCACAAATAGGTCAAGCTGCCTACTTTGTAAAATAACACTGGTGAAATAAAAACAAATTCTGATTCCCAGAGCTGTACTGCTCATTCCCATACAGAGGCAGAAGAAGGAAAGAGGATTGGTTGAAGATATTCCTTTTGTATTGATAGGAACAGATTCAGTCTTTTCTGCCATGAAGCAGGTAATATATGGTTAAATATTAAATTTAAACCACAGTCATTAGAGACTTCTCAAGTGGAATTATCCCTGTCAGAAATTAAGTGGAAACGACCTTAGTTCTGAAGTGAGTTGGCTTATTTGATGCATTTTCATATATTTGGGAGTAAATTCTTAAATGAAGAGATAGTACCTGCTAAGCTGCTTAAATATTTGAATGCCATTTATGAAATCATAACTAAATCAAGTAAAATGTAATGTTAAGTGTCTATCTAATGTTGATACTCCCTATTGAATTCTTGGAATTTGAAGAGGTAAATTTTTTACCTTATAATTTTTGGGGTTTAGTTCAATATTTATTTTATTATCAGATCTACACATACTAAGTAGTTTAATGACAATGGATGCCAGTGTCTTTGACTAAAAACAGTAACATAACAAATGATTTTAATTAGAATGATGTAATTGTACTTAGGGAAGATACACTGGCAGATGTTGGTATAGGAATTATATAAATAAACTAGAGGCCCAGTGCGCAAATTCGTGCATAGTTGGGGTCCGGGCCACTCCAATCAGGGCCGATCGAGCTGGGCCAGCCAGGGGGAGGGGATGCGGGAGGTTGGCAGGCCAGTCCTACCCCCAATCACCCCCTCCCACCCTGATTGGGAGTGGGGCTGGCCGGTAGGAGGTTCCATGGGCGGTTGGCTGGTCAGTCCCACCCCCTGGTTGAACTCCCTGTTGGTTGAACTCCCTGCCCTAGGGGACAATTTGCATATTAGTCTTTTATTATATAGGACTAGTAGCCCGGTGCATGAAATTCGTTCATGGCGGGGAGGTTGTCGCTCAGCCCAGCCTGCACCCTCTCCAATCTGGGAACCCTTGGGGGATGTCTGACTGCTGATTTAGGCCCACAGGGATTGGGCTTAAACCAGCAGTCAGACATCTCTTTCACAATCCGGGACCACTGGCTCCTAACAGCTCACCTGCCTGCCTGCCTGCCTGATCACCCCCTAACCACTTCCCTGCTGGCCTGATTGACACCTAACTGCTCCCCTACCAGCCCAATTGCCCCCAACTACACTCCCTTGCCAGCCTGATCACCCCCAATTGCCCTCCCCTGCCGAAGATTGTAAGATAAATTGAGGAAACAAAAAGAAATGAACTATTTGTTTCAATCACTGAAGGAAACTTCCGATCTATATGAAATTCCAGCACCGTATCTGTTAAACAGCACTCACTTCTTCCTTCACTTCCCTCATCATTGTCATGATTCCCATTATTAAACTTTATGATTGTGTAACATTTTTACAATTTATCATTCATTACTTCATTACATATTTAAAACTTCTCTGAGTTGATGGCATAGTTTTGATGGAAAGTAACAAAAAATGCTGGTTTATAGGATAAAAATGATGTATTGGCTCCTGTTATTGGTAAGGTAATGCCGGCAGGCTTTAGGCAGTGACTCAGTCATATATGACAGGATGTGATTTTTGTGTGTGTCTATGCTTTGATCTCCTTGGGTCCAGCTTTATCATAAGGTCTGTTACCTTTAGGAGCCTGGCTATTGCTTTCTGAGTTACAGGCTATTTTTATCTCAGTATTTCCAGCCTAAGTCTAATTGGACAAGGTTAGGTTCTCTGCCAACCCCAGAGTCAACCACTCTGGGCAAGGGAATGGAGTGTGTTGACTGGCTTAGCTTGCTTGGGTCATGTGCTCCAACCCAGAGCTGAGGATGGAGTTAGCTTCTGAGAAATCACATACTTTCCCAAATGAGAATTGGGGTTTTTAAGAAGGGAAAAATGGCATGGGTTTAGGTAGGATAAATGCTAAACTGGAAATTAAAGAGTATATTTTAAAGATATGTAAGTACTTTTGCTGCAATTTTATAGCTGAGGAATGGAGGTTCATAGTACTCTTAGTTAGACAAACATGAAACTTTCTCTAAGAATATCATATATGTCGAGAGAAAAAAATTACCTATATTGTATGTGTTATCATGAAAACCCAGAAGTGGAGGGATATTACTATCCTCTCTGCATATACAGGACAGTGTCATTTCTGTGACCCTGAGCAAGATGTTTAATTTCTCTTAGCTTCTTCTTTTCTTCTTTTTCCTCCTCAAACTTCTCCTTCTCTCCTTCTTCTTTCTTCTTCTTCCTCCTCTTCTGAAAAACTAGAGATAATAGCACCTACTTCACAGGGTTGTTGAGAAAATTAAATGAGACATTTATCAATACAGGTGACCAAGTGCTTTTTCATTCATTATGTGTTAAATGCTGAAAACATCCATGGAAGTAGCTGAGGCCATCCAGTCTAAGAGATGAATTATGGAGGCCTAGTGTGGTTATTAGCCACAGGAAATACCAAAGCAAAGCTTGTGACTCCAAGCCTTACCCATTCTCCTCACTGCCTGATGCTGATTTTTAATGAGATCCCAGCTCTGTGTCTTCACTTTGCAGTTAACAGGATCCACATGCAGGGAACTACACATGCAAATTATTATTAGCCTGAAAACGGGTAATTACTATTTTTTATATGTGCATCATCACAGATGATCTTTGTGTTAGACATTCTTAAGCAATGAATGGCTGAACTGAAGGGCTGGTTTTATTCAGACCGTCATTAATTCTAAATAAATTTATGTACTGTCACTCATGTTGCTTAAACAATGCAAAGCAAAGAGCGACTGAGCAATCTTAGCTTGCAAGGGCTAGGAAGGAAGCTAGAAATCACCTACCCCAACCTTTTAATTTACATATGAGGGGAATGAGGGCTGAATGGGGAAGGTCACACAATTAATTAGTGGCAGAGCTGGGGCCAGAACCCATTTTCTTTACTTCTGAGCCTAAGTCTTGTCATTAAAGCATGAATGTTGATCATCTGACTTCTTTTGGTTAGGAATCACCTGATAATTTAAACTGCATTGATGGCGTAAAATAGAGAGACACTTAATGTGCTAAATAAAAATATATTATGAATCCTTTACAAATTCCCTTGTACTATGTTAACTTTATCTTGCAATTTCTATAGTACACTTGGTGTGTGTGTGTAGGGGGGCGGGGCGGGGGAGCGGGAGGGAGTGAATGGGTATCTAAGTCCTGCCAATGCAAAGGTATGAACTAAAAACATTTTACATTAAAACAGAGCAAATTGCTTATGGAAACCATTGCATAATGAAGGAACACAATGAAGAATTACAGTTCAAATTACTTATCAGGTCTCTTCCATTTTCTAAGTTTTTAAAGTAGAAAATTGCACAGTATAATTACAGTAAGTTAATTTGCATTCATATTACTATTCAATGAGCAATTATACTCTTTTTTTATTTAAAAAAAATACAACGTGTGATTTGCATCAGTATGTTTCCAGGAAAGAGTGGCAACTTTTTCCTTATGTGGTTTTCAGACAAATTCAACCATGCAGGACTGTCTGATAGAGTTGTAGCCTCTTATTTGCTTTGGGGGAACCATTTGGAGTGTGACTACAGTTTCACTGGTTTTGGACAAGAGCTCTTCAAGGAATCAGAAATTATGGTTTGCAAGGAAACTTAGAGGTCTTATTGTTTGACTCCTTGCTGTCATTCACTTCCAACTTCTGAAGCTTTAGTTTCTTTCGAGAATTCCTGTCAGGCCATCGTCCAACCTATACTTGATTAACTCCTGTGCCAGGAATTTCTTGGCCTTCTGATAATACTAATATCATCGCTGGATGGTGCTTTGATTTTCTGGAGGGTGCTCCATTTTGGTCTAACCATTATTTCCCCCAATATTATTTTATATTAGTTTCAGATGTACAGCAGAGTGGCTAGGCATTTATATAATTTATGAAGTGAGTCCCCCAATAAGTCTAGTACCCACCTGGCACCATACATAGTTATTAACTATACTAGGGGCCTGGTGCACAAAGATTCGTGCACTAGGGGTGGGTCCCTCAGCCCGACCTGCATCCTCTCCAATCTGGGAGCACTCAGGGGAGCCCTCTCCAATTCGGGAGTTTCTGTATGTTTTTGCAATCATATGAGTGAATTGTCTGAGACCCCCAACCCAGTTTGGTTTGTTGTTCACAGAATAATAGAGGCATTTTTTTTTCTTTACTTCATTGGTGGAGATTTCCTGGAAGTTTTAGGATATCTTCCCTTTAATTTTTCCTAGACACTCTGATTTTACTTATGTCTCTCACCTTTACTTTCCCTCCATCCCCAACTGCAACAGTAACTTGCTCCAGGCTCACTTTGCTCTAGTGTCTAGGAGATCCATCTGCCACCAGAACTACGATTCCCAGCATTCCTGGTGCTCCCCGCACTCTTGGCTCTCACTTCAGGTCCTGAGGCTGCCACCAGAACTACTATTCCCAGAATTCCTGGTGCTCCCCATGCTCTTGGGTTTTCCCTTCCTGCCCTGTCTCCATCCCATGGGCCTCCCACTCTGCCAAGTCCTCCAAGCCGCCAGCTCA
>NW_005871216.1:739960-747307 GCF_000147115.1 Myotis lucifugus | reverse complement strand
CCCAAGCTGCTGGCTCTCCTGCTCTGCTCTCTGTTCCGCGCCTGTGTATGCAAATTAACCCACCATCTTTGTTGGGTTAATTTGCATACTAACTCCTGATTGGCTGGTGAGCATAGCAGAGGGACAGTCAATTTACATGTTTCTCTTTTATTATATAGGATACCCTATGCTTTTCTTTACATTCCCTTGACTATTTTGTAACGATTTGTACTTCCTAATCCTTTCCCCCTTTTCACCCATCCCCTCAAACACCCCTCCCATCTGACAACCATCAGTTGGTTCTCTGTATCTGAGTCTGTTTCTATTTTGTTTATTTTGTTCTTTAGATTCCACATCTAAGTGAAGTCATATGGTATTTGCCTTACTCTGTCCAACTTATTTTACTGAGCATAGTACCCTCTAGGTCCATCCATATTATCTCAGATGGTAAACTTTCGTTCATTTCATGGTGGAATAATATTTCATTATATATATGTACCAAAATGTCTTATCCAATTATCTTTTTATGGATACTTGAGTTGCTTCCATAACTTAACTACTGTAAATGATGCTGCAATGAACATAGGGCTGCATATATCTTTTTAAATTAGTATTTTAGATTTCTTCAGATAAATACCCAGAAGCAGAATTGCTGGGTCATAAGGTAGCTCTAATGTTAATTTTTTAAGAAACCTCCATATTGTATATCACTTCACATCTATCAGAGTGGCTATCATCAATAAATCAAAAACCAACAAGTGTTGGCAAGGGTGTGGAGAAAAGAGAATCCTCATACCCTGTTGATCTAACCATTCTTGCATTAATGTACTTTAAAGGATACCTTTTCACACATCCATTGCTTTGGCAGTGCCATGCATGACATAGAGTACTCTTTTTATATTGAGAGTATAACATGCTCCTCTTTTTCTATGCCTGCTTTTTAATTTTTTAAATTAAGATAAAATAGACATATTAAAATACATAAATCTTGAGAGTAGTTTGATCTGTCTGGCTTTTTTCACAATATGTTTTTAAGATTTATCCATTTTGCTGCATATGGATCAATAGTAGTGTATTTACTTGCTGAGTAGTATTCCACTGTATGATATTCTGCAATCTGTTTATCCATTCTACTGTGGAAAGACATTTGTTTCTAGTTTGACCTATTGGGAATAAAGCTGCTATACTTTCTAGTACACATGATTTATTTCTTTTGGGTAAATACCTAGGAGAGGTATACCTATAATTGTCCATAGTGTAGATGTGTGCTTAACTTGATAGGAAAGTGACAGGCAATTTTCCAAAATGGTAATGCCATTTTACACTTTCATCGGCAATTTATGAGAGCTCTACATCCTCACCAATATTTAATGTTGTCATTCTTTCCAATTTCAGCCATTTTAGTGGGTGTGAAGTCATATCTCCTTACAGTTTTATTGGCATATTCTTAACAATGTTGAATACCTTTTTATGTGCCTATTGGCCATTCATATATCTTCTTTTGGAAAGTCTATTTAAGTGTTCTGTCCATTTTAATTACTAATGTGTAGGAGTCCTTTACATTTTCTGGATTCAGGTCATTTGTCTAATATATGTATTGTTAATATTTTCTCCGTTAATTTTCTTAATGTTGTCTTTTGATCAACACACATTTGAAATTTTGATAAAGTCCAATTTATCATTTTTTCAATGATTTTGTGTCATCTCTAAGAAATCTGTGCATACCTCCAAATTGTGAAGATACTCCCTGAGGTTCTCCTCTAGAACATTACCATTTTAGCAATTACATTTTATTCCATATATGGTGTGGGGAAGGAGTTGAGGTTAATGTTTTTCCATATATTTATACAGTTACCCCAGTACCATGTTTTAAATACTTTTCTTTCCTTTATAAATTGCATTGGCCTTTTGTAGAAAAAATAAATGAGTCAATTGACTGTATATGGTCTATTTCTGGATTCTCTACTCAGTTCCATTGATCAATTTATCTATCCTTAAAGCTAATACCATACTGTCTTAATTATTGTAGCTTTATAGTAAGTGTTGAAATCAGGCAGGATAAGCTCTCAATTTTGCTCTTCTC
The DNA here is from genome assembly GCF_000147115.1 of Myotis lucifugus. Classification (NCBI taxonomy): domain Eukaryota; kingdom Metazoa; phylum Chordata; class Mammalia; order Chiroptera; family Vespertilionidae; genus Myotis; species Myotis lucifugus. The sequence goes on along the minus strand of NW_005871216.1, from coordinate 745,245 downwards.
TCAGGATTGTTTTGGCTATTCCAAGCTCCATTGTGTTCCTATATACGTTTTAGAATTATCTTATCAATTTCTTGAGAAAGTGAGCTTAAATTTTTATTAAGATTGTGTTAAATGTATAGTTCAATTTGGGAGAACTGACACCTTATAAGTATTGAGTTTTACAAACCATGAACATGATATGTCTACCCATTTATTTGGGTCTTCTTTGTTTTCATCAATATTTTACAAGTTTGGCACATAAACCTTGTATAACATTTGCTCAATTTATTCCTAAGTATTTTATGTTATACTATTATAAATTGCATTTCAATTTTTCTGTCTGTCTGACCAGCTGTGTAACTTTGAGTAAAATATTTAACCTCCTGAGTTTATTTCTAACCTGTAAAATGTGAGTTCATGTTCTTAGAACAAGGCCAAGTATAAATATATACAAATAGCATTGGTTTTTTAAAAAAAGTATTAAATTGGATAACATATAGAAAGTTTCTTATGCAATACTTGGAATATTAGACAAAATTCTTTTGATCAAAATGGGGGGAAAACTCAAATTGGCTTAAGTAATAGAGGGAATATTTGGGCTGATGTAACTGAAAAATCTGGGTAGAGGGAATAGTAGTTGGCTTCAGGCATGGCTAAATTAAAGCCCTTCAACAATGTCCTCATAAATCTCTATTTAAAAAAAAATCTTAGTCTCTTTTTTTTACTGTTAGTTTCATGCTCTAAAGGATTTTTCTTATGGAATGGGCTCCTGCAGATACAGGCTTAATATCTCTCCAGTTTCCAGTCCAGTGGTAAAGAGACAGTATTGTCCCAATTGCTGTCTCAAAAGTATACAGGTTAACCATTTGACCATCCCTGAATTGTGCCCCCCCCCCCAAAAAAAAAATGTGTTGTACTATCCATCTCCGGAGCTGATGGGGCAGGTAGAATCAGCTCTACCAGAACTAAATAGAAAAACATATTATTTGGTGGTGGACTGGTTCCCCAAAGAAAGATGAACATTGTTTACAGAAGAAGGAGGAATGGCACCATAGAGGCAAACAATAAATACCTGCCATACCTTTAACATATTAGCCACAAAATTCATGACAGCTATGCTGCATGGTGTGCGGATTCTTCTCTGCCCTGATATACCCTAAGCATCAGAAACTCAGTCATTTTCTGATAGCTTTTAGTCTACTCCTATTTTCAAGTACTAACATCACCTTAAAGTCCACTTTATGAGTGAAAAAAATTGGGGGGGGGCGTTGTATTGGGACTTAAGAGCCCCTTAACAATCACTTTAGCTCTCCACTTTGTTTCTACTGTGCATTTAGCTAATATGAGCAGATTGGTGGCATAAATTCAATTGCAGTGTTGCTACTCTCCTCCACCCCCTCTTTGGAAAAATAAAAGGAATGCTATTTATAGAGACTGCAAACCAGAGTCAAGTTCAGCAGTACTGCCCCTCAACCTTTCCCTGGAAGCAAGCAAGGCCAGTATCATGAAAGAAGGGGTCTTCTATTTTGATGAAGCCACATAGAAATTCTATTCATTGCTTTTTTTTTTTTTTTTTTTTTTTTTTTACCTCAGAAGGAAAATATCAGTTGGGTATTTTACTTATGTCTAGGGCATATAAGAAAAGCATCTGAAATGTGAATAATGTAAGGTTTTCTAAATAATTTTCCTGCTTTTTTAAAGTGGACCCCTAAATTCCAGAGTCCTAAACATGGCAAACCAGACCCTTTACATTTTTTTTTTCATTTTTATTCCCCTAGAGTCAAATACAGCCACCCCCAGAGAAGAATCTCTTTTATGCCTCCATAGGGTCTCTTTTCTTTGCCTGAAATATCCTTCCCTATTTTATCTGGATACCTGTTATCTTTCAAGATGACATCCCTTCCTCATTCTTGAGATAACGTCCAATGTATTATCTCATTATCTCATTCTTAACATCCTACTCTGGGTTAAATACTCCTAGTTGATGTGACTATAACATTCTGTACTTAGTATTATCATAGCATTTATCACAATGCAATGTGATGGTGTGTTTTCTTCACATGGTGATGAGTTGTTTAAATTCTTTTGATATCTTTTTCTTCTCTGTCAATGCCTAACATTGTGTCTGGTATAGAGTAAGCAATCAGTAAACATTTTTGAATAAGTGAATATCATGTGAGTTTGAATATGAACTTGAATGATAAGGACGGTGAGAGGTTTATGTACCTTTATGATTAACCTGTGATATTTGTGCATTCTATATGTTAGTATACTTTGAACACATGATGTCTCTCATAAGCTTGGTAGAAATGTTCCTACTGAACATTATTAACAATTTTATTAATTTGAGAGCCTTATGTGTACAGAAATATTAGCATATTCCTGGCATATGCATGCATTGTAAACTATTTAATAAATAGTGGCTATGTAGTAATTTGTGTTTGAAACACTCAAATCTTACAGCACAAACTCATTTTATTATGCTCCATCCAATGAGAGCAGGTATATTTCAAACAATCATAGAAAGAAACAGAATTTTAAATATAGAATACACAAAATGTGCTACTTTGCATCCCTTTCCTTGGATGAGGAGTTACTACTAGTTGGATTTATGATTTCTGACATATGGTTTTGCTTTCAATTATGGGTCAGTCTCAAACAGCACTTAAACAGGTTGCCCCTCTGAATATCTTGAGAACCATGTGCACAGGAATGAATTATGTGAAGTTCAATAAAACTTTTGGTCCATATGCATGCTGCTCATGTCCATGTTTTTTATCCATCTGACTTTCTCAAGGGCAGGATCTGTTTCTGATTGGTCATCATTATTCTCAATGCCTAGCCCAGTGCCAGATATATAGAATGGACTCCATTAATGTTGTTGTTGATTACAATGAACTTGTTTGGAATTATGCTGGAAAGAGATGTGACTTACTCTGATTCTGCCATGTCCAATGCATTATCTCATTGGAGGCTCACAGCAGTCTCATGAAGCAGGTGTCTCACCAAGCAGTTATCACCATTGGAGAATTGAGAATTTGAAGTTCATAGAGGTAAGCAACTTGTCAAAGATGACTCAAGCCCGTCAGAGTCCAGTCTATATTTTATAAGTACATACTAGTTAGCGTACCTTTCTTACTGGGCTACAGCGAAGGTTAAATGAGTTAAGTTACGGAAAGCACCCAGAAAGGTGCCTGGCACATCATAAGCAATAATACCTACATCTTTGCTATTCTTATCAAAGTTGTTTCTCAAAGTAGATGAGAAAGGGATGCATACTGATGTTTTCCTTATGCCATACTTCATACAAATGACATTGTTATTTAAATGAGGAAAAAAGAAAAGACACCCTCAATTTTAGATAAGTTGTTTCTTGACATATTTAGCATAAAACGTTAAAATAGTACTTTAAAATTTGGTGTGACTGAGCCAGTAGACTATTGGGTCCTTGGGCAGCTGTATGCAGTTAGAATCTACATATTACACTTTCTTTTAGCCGGGAGTTGGGAACAGCTGTAGCTCATTGCCCCTGTTGGATTTAGGGGGATTTGCTCAGTTTCATGGTGGACCATGTCCAACACTGAATAGAGAGAGAGAGTTTTACACAAGCCTCTTCCATTTCTATTACTGGGCCAACTCAGTGTCTCACTTCAATTCTGGAATCATATTGTCAATGGAAAACATAACAAGGTGGAAGAGGGTGGCAGTGAAGGCAACAACTCTCATATTCAGGGTCTTAAAATGCTTATAAATGATTTTGATGTTCCCTGACTGTCCCCTAGAGCAGTGAGAAGCTTTAGGATGTTTTTTTGGTAGGATCAATGGAGAGTTAGACCCATGTTTGATTACCTAAGGTAAAGTTGGAGAGACTTGAGCCACCATTAGATTAGCTGGTCACACCCAGAAATAAATAGAAACATCTATCAAGGGGGTCGGGGGTTGGTGTACACCTCCCTCCCACCTTGTTGGGAGTTTCCTCTGATCAACTATTCTCCCAAGATTGCATCCTGCCCATGACCTCACACATTTTTCTTGTCTCTGTGTAAATTGCTATCTTTTCAGGAGGTGCATGACAGCCTCCGTTAGCTGGTGCCTCCATTTGTACAGAAGCTGTTATTACGGAATAAGTTTAATGGGTCGTGAATTTTGTGGAGAAAGGGAGGGTCTCTCCATGACTCTGTATGTACCAGGCAGGGACCTATTGGCTCCACAAGGAGTGCATTAGGCTAAATATTTTTAGCCCATTGACTCTGGAGGTAATAACCCTAAATGCTTCATTAAATTTCGTGGGTGAGTGACAGAAGCTATGAGGGGAGAAAAAAACAAAACTCAAATCCACCACATTAGCTTTATTATTACACAGCTGGAGGGCAGGAGTGTGGCTCCTAAAAAGGATCAAAATAAACTTTTTAAGGAACTGTTGCATCTCTCTCTCTCTCTCTCTCTCTCTCTCTCTCTCTCTCTCTCTCTCTCCTCCTGCTCCAATGGGGCAGTCCTTGATTTGATTTTGATTTTCCTCCCACACCTGACATTTGGGTCTCTGGAGGCCAGTATATCACAACAGGCATTTACTGGAGTTGAATCCAGTCTCAGGGTAGAAAAATGTCCAGACTAACGCAATATCTTCTGTCATTTATTGGATCTTTGTGAACTAAGACCAGAAGTAGGGAGCTCGGGCTCTCTGCTCCTGTTCTAATCTGAGGCTTTTGCCCTCCCAGGATTCTAAGAAAGGGAGTGGGGAGGGTGGAGAGGAAGGGGAAGAGTTGGGGTTTAACCTAGGCCTGCACACTCTCAGGGGCAGGAATCCCTTGCTAGGAAAACCAAACTGATTACAACCCTCACCCAACTTAACCTGGGAAACCTCAGTGAGGACCAAAGCCGCCAAACCAGGTTTGACCGCTGGGAGCTAGCGCCCCCTCCTGCCTAGGGATGTGGGGGCAACACGCCCTCGCAGGACCTCCGTTTTAGTTTTCGGCCTCTGGCACTCAGGATATTTGGGTGTGCGTGTGTCGGGAGGCTTGGATAAAAGAGTAGGTCCTAGGGAAAAATGAGGGAGGCCACGCGGGGGCTGCTGGTGGTGATGGTGACGAAAACACTGGCCACTTAGTAAAACCAAAGTCGGCTAGCTTTTCCCCCTTCTCTCCCTCACCCCTCCACCCGCCCGCACAGCGGGGGCGGGGACCGGCGCTCAGGGCCAGGCTCCCTCTCTCCGCGCCAGGATGCGGAGTGAGCGCAAAGGGTCCACCAGCGCGCCTGCAAACCGCGGCGCCCCCGCTCCCTCGCTGGCTCGCTCTTCCTCCTCCTCT
>NW_005871216.1:679392-738371 GCF_000147115.1 Myotis lucifugus | reverse complement strand
TTGGGGGTTCCGCTGTGTACATTTCGCCTGGGGCTGCGAGAGTCTGAAATGAATGGAGTCGCGGTGGGGAGGCCGAGGCGCTGGGCAGCCGCGGTGGGTCTGGCTGGGTGCTCGCAGCGGCGGGCGAGGCGGAGAGCGCCCCGGCGCGGGCATCCGTGAGCTGCCGCGAGTGCGGGCGCGGGCGTTGCGGGCGGGGTGAGTGCCCGCGTGGGTGCGCGCCTGCGGGTGTGTGGATGCCGCTGCACTTCGGGGCTTCGCTCCTTTAGAATGAGAGACGAGAGGAAAGCTGGCAGAAAGCGCGCCTCTTGCTGCTCCCGAGTGGGGTGGAGGGCGGGTCCGCTGAGATGGAAGCTACAACGCAGTTCTGGGCGAGTGGCTGGGACGCCAGAGCCAGAATCCGCTGACCCTTGCCGCTCCCTCCTCGCCTCCCCTCCTGGCCCCTTCCATACACTTTCACAATGTTTATGGTTTTGAATAACGGCCTTGTGGGGGTTCGGCTGACACTTTATAACGCTTAACATATTTTTAAGTAATCATACAAATTAAAGGTAGCTTACGTCCACAACCCCCTAATTATCTTGTTCACGTCTGTACATTTATGCACCAATTATAGGTCTTTGGGAAATCTATAACATTACAAACCATCCCTACCCCCTGAATTAGCACCCATTGTTTTTGTTATCTCAACGATGAGTGGTACTAAATGGAACCCTGTATCACACTGGCTTGGAGAGAGATATGGGGGGCTTGGGGGAGGGAGAGGTTGGCTGGAGTAGGAACACTCCACCCACCCCCCACCCCATCTCTCTCACTTCCTATCCTGACAAGGCTTGGTGACAATTCGGGAATCTAAAAGGGATCAAGGATTTTCTTGATTTCCTATTGAGCAGGGCGACCTAATCAAAAGCTGTATAAAAGTCAACTTCTAAGCAATCAGGAATCATCCGCTGATGTCTTTGATTGAAACCCCGGCATTCAAATGGAGTATCTGAGAACTCGCAGACATGGCTTTTGAAGCACTATTGTTCTTTTCCATACATAGAGGCTCTCTTAAAGGTTTAGGAAGTTCAAAATGCGGTGATTTGAAAGAGTGACACTGGAACTATTTGGCCAGGCTGAGAGGATCCGAGGGGATGAGAGAAGAGGCCGAGGTGGGAAGTGCAGACGTGTTGTTACTACCTTCTTGGGAACTGTGCCCCTCGCAAGTGGGAATTCAGTTCTACACATCAAGTTGGCAATTAGAGCTCTTCCTACAGCAGATTTAGAAAATGGTTTTTAGTAAGTTTTTTTGTGTGTTTTTTTTTGTGGTTTGCTTACGGTTTGAATAGGCGTATCTGAAACATTTAATCATGTGCATTGTATTCAACAATAAAATCTGAATAAAAATTACTTATTGTTGATGAAGCTCATCTCTCAAGCTGTTTCACAGTATGTTTCCTTTGCAAGGCATACCATTGTGTGAGGCTGCCAGGAAGAGATGGTATCACTCATTGTTCATTTTCTCCTCCCAAAGCCAGACAGGAATCTGCTGCTTCACTCCCCCTTTGCCCTCCAGAGTAATTTTTCTGAAATGGGTGGGCGTTTGGCATGGTACCCGATAGTACCCATCTTACAAATTGCAATTGGTGGATTTCGGATGCCTAGAGCTATCCTGCAGGCAAATGAAGAATCTAATTTAGGCAGCATTTCATTTTGATAATTCAATCAAGTCAAACATTTTGTTTTTGCTGAAATTTAATCCTTCTCTGAAACCAATAAAGCCAACAAAGCAAGAAAATCACAACTTCTGTCTTTCAGATGGCACTTTTAAAAATTGAAGGCTGCTGTCAGGAACTTTCAGTGCTACTGAGGGCTTACTGTGACAATGGCCACTGGGGATGGAGGATAAGTCACTCTCAAAACCTCAGTTTCATCATTTGCAAAATAGGGCAATATTATCTACTTTGTGGATCTTTGAGCAATTTTACAGGGGGGGGGGAGTCTCATTGGGTGCTTTGGCAGGATTTCAGGAGAAGGGTAACTGTTAGCAATAGAGAGCATGAGTTTCTACTATGGAGAGAGGATAGCATTTGGGATTGGAAGGCCAGGGTTGAATGCAGGTACTGTCTGACTTCGTCATATTTGCAAATCAATTATCTTATTAATAAAAACAAGAATAATTCACCTTTATGGAGTACTTACTAAGAATCAGGTATCCTTTTAAGCACTTTGAATTATTTATTCTTTTTAAGTTTTTATTATTTTTTAAAAAATAGTTTTTTCTTGATTTCAGAGAGGAAGGGAGAGGGAGAGAGAGATAGAAACATCAATGATGAGAGAAAATCATTGATTGGCTGCCTCCTGCATGCCTCACACTGGGGATCGAGCCCACAACCCGGGCATGTGTCCTGACTGACCAGGAATCAAACCGTGACCTCCTGGTTCATAGGTTGATGCTCAACCACTGAGCCATGTTGGATGGAAAATTCTTTTTTTTAAAAAATATTTATTGTTGAAGTATTACATATGACATATGTCCCCTTTCTCCAACTGACCTCTTATAGCCCTACCTCTGGTAATTTATTCTTTAAATAACCCTAGGAAGTAAATACTTGTATTCTCATTTCCATTTGATTGATAAGGAAACAGAGAGTTGGTAACTGGCACAAGGTTACCAACACAGCTGGGAAGGTATAGAACTAGGATTTGAATCCAAGCATTCTGGTTTAAAGCTACCCTAATCACTGTATTATGCTGCCTCTGAGTGGGGAGGTGACCTCAGCCATCTCCCAGGGGAGTTGTAAAATTTAATTGGAAGTAGTGGTGTGACAGGTGTTTAGATGTCTGGACATGGGTGCTCGACTGCTGGGTTCAGACCTCAGCTCCCCCAGCCCTGCCAGCTGTGTGGTCCTGAGGGAGCAGCGTGGCGATGCCACACCCCCCCCCCCCCCCACCGCCAGTTGCTGTTGCCCTGTGATCAGATGGGCGTGGCATCGGGCCCCCACCCGCTGACCAGTGGCTTGCACCTGCCTTGGCCTGGCATTGCCCACTTACCTGCTCCACCATCCCATCCCCGTCCCGCTGTCATTGGGGCCAGCACCACATCACCAACACCCGCTATGTTTCTGCGTCACCCCTTGTGATCACACGTCATAGCAAGCGGTTGAACTCCCAGCAGAACTCCCAGTTGGAGGGGACAATTTGCATATTAGGCTTATATTATATAGGATAACAGCACCTGCCATATAAGATTGTTGTATGGATTATAGGACTTAACACAAAGTGCTTAGAATAGTACCTAGCATGTAATTTTATTTAGCTATTAATATTATCCTTCAAATGAGATAAATCCTTCTCCGATAAAATGTTTTCTATTTGTAATTGATATCCTGGGCCTTAAGTATTCCAATAGTATCTTTTTTCTTCTTTTTCTTCTTCTTCTTTTTTTTTTGCTACCCACTGGGTGCAGTGTAAGAGATATATTTCAGCATTTCAGGCAGAAGTTTTGTTTAGCATGCTGGAAATATTTCCTGAACATCTTCCCTCTTAGTGAAGAGAATTTTGATGTACACATAATGCTAAAATCTTCATACCATTGCACTTTTCAGCAATTACTTTCAGGGAAATAAAATGACTATTTGGTTAAATTTTGGGAGCAGAATAGTCATCTCTCACAATTTATGGATTGGAAAACAAACCAGGCTTGGGGAGATACATAACTTCACACCTGAGAGGCACTGTCAGAACCCAGAATTATTGGACTCTTTGTCCAGTGCTCCTTCCTTAGGACCGGATTGCCTCTTATACCAGGACAGAGAAGTGGTTGAAAATATAAGTAGAATGTGGAAGTGTGGAGGTAGTGCCAGGCTAAGAGCAGGAGCCAGCCGGATGTTCTGTTCTGAAAAAAATAAATAAATAAAAGAGTATCCCTTAGGAAAAGGAAACCACTCCTCTGGCAATACATTTATATACAGTCTATGCAAGATAGGAACCTGTGTTAAAAAAATAAACATTAAGTCAATGAATCACTTGAACACTTCCCTTAGGTTGGAGCACAAATGATCAGGTTTCCTTTCCTGTGAGATGCTCTTTGTATATTCCATTTAGTCTTGAGATGTGGAAAGGTTTTGGTTCAGGAGTCACAAAACTCCTCTGGCTTCTAGTTCATGAAATATGCAGCATATTCTTTTGGAAAGAAATTGCCAGCTTGCTTTTATTATCATTATTATTATTATTTTATTTTATTTGAACCTGACACACAACCAATCTACAGTGCCAGTGGGGGATTCTCATAAAGAAAAAGGAAAACAAATAAAATTCTGCTGAACAGAAAAACTCAAAGTTAAAATGATAAAAGTTCTGTGGTGGCGAAGATGTTTGTAAGCGATAAAAATGAGAGGAGGGCCCTCTCAGATGGAGGTGACACATTCAGAGTGAACCTAAGTCAGCTGTGTTGCCTGCTTGCCATGAGTCTTGTAAAGTTACCAACCCTATGTATTGGTTGCAAGCTTCTTGCCAATTTCTGACTCTCTCTGTTGGTCATCCTCTCTGTTTCTTGCTGGATGCATGATTCATCGGTTCACTAACCATCCATTAGGCCAGTCCTTTCTCTTCCTTGGCTCTCCTGTTTCTGCCTCACAGTTTGTCTCTCTTTCAGTCCTTGTGTGTGTTTGTTTCTTCTTAGTGCCACAATTAACAATAAAGACTAAAAAGTTATGAATATGTATTGAGAGGAACTGGGAATTTGAGGAAGCTAGTCATCCTCATAGACATCACTTCTATGTCCATTCGACACATGTTTACTGTGCACCTACTGTGTGCCTGCTGTGGCTCTGTGCTAGGCATTGTGAGCAGTGCCAAAATGCAAAGGTGCAGTCTCTGCCATCCAGGCACCCGGCCTCCGGCATAAATAACTGCTCTAGTGTGAGATGTGGTACAGAAAAATATCTGTTCAGCACTGGAAGGTTCCAGAGGAGTAATTTGTTCCACCTGGAGAAAGGAAAGGGTTGGGAAGTTATCACTGAAGAGATTACATTTCAGCTGGAAGCTAAAGGGGAACCAGAAGTTTCTCAGGGATCAAAGGCATTCCAGACTGAAAGAATTACATGGGTAAAGACAGGTGGGCATGAAAGTTCATTGTTTGTTTGGAGGTGGGCATAGCTGTGTGTGGTTGTCATATAGAATATGTGGTTAAAATGGGTGATTTTATAGAGCATTTCCCAAAACTATGTTCCTGGGAGCACGAGTGTCCCCCAAGAGACTCGTGCTTAGGGATTGAGCATCAACCCAGGAACCAAGAGGTCACTGGTTCCATTCCTGGTCAGGGCACATGCTTGGGTTTTGGGCTCAATGCCCAGTAGGGGGTGTGGAGAAGGCACCGGATGATTCTCATCATTGTTGTTTCTATCTCTCTATCCCTGGCCCTTCCTCTCTTTATCTAAAAAAAATCAATAAAAACATTAAAAAAAAGAAGTTTCCAAACTTATTTGCCATAGAGCCTTTGATTTCAAGGAGCCACTTCAGTGTCTTATGAGATAGATTAGAGAAAATGTTTGTAGGTAATCACTTATGTTTCTTAGAAACAGCAATTAATTAATTTTATCATGAAAGTAATGTGTGATTTGAAATATAGTATAGTATATTAACACATACAAAGAATATAAACAACAATACTGTAAAAAACAAACAAAAACAACTCTGTACCTACAACTCAGCTTAAGAAATAAAGCCATACAATTGAAGCCGTTTAGTACCCTTTCCCTGATCATATCTTTCCCTCCTGCCAGAGGTAACCCCTATCCTAAATGTGATGTTTGTCATTCCATATACTTCATTTGAATATGCTTTTCAGAAGGACACACTTACAAAGAATTCCATTGACTTCTCATCCAGTTTAAAGCTCACCACAACAGAGATAATAAGAAACAGTTTTTTATCCAATAAATGTCCAATACAGGACATTTATAAGTTCTTAGGGGAAGGAAATGTGGCTTCTCCTTTGAACAGCAGTTCCTGAAATGTAGTTGATACTCAACAGGTTTCTGCTGGATTGCAATGAATTAAATGTGTATAGTCTGATGTGGTTCATTAAGTTCATGTAGATAAAGAGATTGGGGTAAATTGTTTTCCATTGACAGTATTGAAATGCGTTGCGATCAACAATCTAGAAAACATATTGTTTTGTTGCAGTTCTTTATTTTGTAATCTGGATTTGGAAATGAATAGTAACAGTCATCTATTGAAAGTTACGGCAGTGTTTTCTTGACATCTTTAGAATCATTGACAATAACTGCTTACCCAAATCTGTCCTGTTAAATGGCTGATTCAGTGGAGGTATCTACTTCCATTACAGAAAAACATGATAAATATAAATGCTTTCCATCAAAAAGGAAACTTGTAAATTACAATGCTAATTAATTACTCAGCACCTGGACACTAAATACTTTGGGGGTCCTATCCTTAGGGTCCCTGAGAAATAACTTACTATTAGTGACAGAATGTTACAATTAGGCACTCTCATTCCAACACAAGTATTTCGCTTGACATATGTGAGGGACATCCTCTTGGAAAGGGTCACATAATATGAAACATATGTCCTATTTGGTTGACATTTTCCTTTTCTATTTTCCTACCCTATCATATATCACTGTATACATGTCAACATGTAGAATGGACGTTAGAATGTTGCTGAGGGCTGCAGGGTCGAAAGAATGAGAGGGGAAAGAAAGTGGAAGACTTCCAGGCTCACTGGGAGAGGCTTTTTGTACTAAATCATGGTCATTATGGGACAGAGCAAATTAGCTTTTCCCACAGGATTGAAGTTGATCATGGCAGAGAATCTACCCTTAGGGTTTCTGCCTTTGGTTGCACTGGTACCAATTTCTCCTAGTAGTTTTGGAAGGAGTAGTGGTAAAATCCAGCAGGTAGCAGAATGAGAGTTAATGTGGGGTGTGAGTGATCATAAAGGATGCAAACACGGCACAGAGGGCAAGGAAGGGAAACCATGCAATGCCGTACCCTTGTGATTGCCCAGTGATGCCCACATACTGACAATGACATGTGCTGGTGCTTGTCTTGAATCGTGGGACCCATTCTGAGCACTATTGCATGCATGCTCACAGAAGTTCTAAATATAAAACACAGCCGTTCAAATATACTCAAGTGAAACCATAAATGCCAATAACCCAATTGTGGATGAAGTCAGAGATGGGCCAACCATATGCAGAATCGGAGCTATGGCACGTATTGTTAGAACGTAATTCAAATGAATGCAAAAAAGGTTACTGTAATTTATTCCTTTGGGAAGCTGAATAGATTTATAGACACCATAGAAGTTGGATTCCTGCCAACCTTCTGCTATCTAACTTCCTAATTTTAATGTAGTTGAATTTATCAATCTTTCTTTTATGGTTAGTAATTTTTATGTCTTGTTTAAGAAAGCCTTTTCTTTAACCTCGATGTCATAAAGATATTCTTTTTTATTATCTTCTAAATGCTTTATTGTTTTGCCTTTCACAGTTAGGATCTATAATCCATGTGGAGTGTGTGTGAGAGAGTGTGCTTGTGTGTGAGTGTGCATGAGTGCATTGTGTGTGTGGTGTGAGGTAGGAATGTGTTCTAATTTTCTTCCATATGGGAAAAAAATCATCCTGACATTTAGGAGAGTTTCTAGGCATATATTTTGTCCACTCTTTTGCCCAAATCATGCTTCTTTATTATTACAGCTGTATATTAAGCCTTGTATTTGGCAGGACAATCCCCCATAATGCCCATTTGTCTTCCATATACATTTTATGATCATCTTTTAAAATTACACAACAATAATCTTGAGATTTGATTGAAGTTAACATTGATTTTAGGGATTAATTTAGGAAGAATGACATCATTATTATATTGAGTATGCTTACTCATAAATACCTCTATTTATTGAGCTCTTATTTATAACTGTCTTTCAGTACACATTATAGTTTTCTTCATAAAGGCCTGTACTTTTGTTAGATTTATTTCTAGGTACTTTATATATTTTCAGATGCTATCGTACATGCTATCTTTTAAAATTATATTTTCTATTTATCTTATTTTTCTTCACATTCCACCTGCATTTCTTAATCTGGATGGTGGGCGTTAGGGAGGACTGAAACTGGGGCTTGAGTGCTTACTAAGCATGGGTGCCTTACAAGTTCTCATTTGATACCCAGAACAGCCTCAAGGGGAAGGCTGTGGGTAGCTTAGCACCGCTGATCACTTCCATCCTTTAGAGACTGACAGTGCAGGGGATGACGTCCTTTGTCCCAGTGGGCCTGTGGGAGTGCGGAAGTGACAAAGGAGGCTAGTGAGGGGGCGATCAGTCGAAGTAGCAGCCAGTTACCTTGATCAATGGGCAGAAGTCTTTGAAAGGCATCTCTGATTTTCCCCTGGAGAGCAAGAGGATGTGTGCAGGATGGCACAGGCCTTCCCTGGTTAGATACCTGTCTGGGGTGAGTAACATGAGCTGGGGCCTGGGGGCCAGAGTATGGCTCCCAGACAGGCTGGTCTGGCATTGCGGGCAGGCCATAGTCATCTGGCAGCCTGAGAGATGCAATTTGGCTGGTAGCTACAGTCTAATTTGAGATTGCAGGGCTATCTCAGGTCAGTGAACATTATTCCCACTTTCAGATGGGGAGCCACAGATCTGGAGAGATGGAAGATGTGGCCAAGTCATCAGGCTGAGCTGGACCAGAGGCCCAGGTCTTTTTGCACCCATATCAATGCTCTTTCCATCCCATGTTGACTTAAAATCCTCAAATATGTTATGATGATATTATACTGAAATACTGGAACCACTTTTCATTGGAGGAAATACCATTATGCATAAAAAGTATAAAAAAGGGATAATGGGAGAGATGTTGGATTATGGCCCATGTGTTGTTGTTGATTATTACTTGTCACTTTGCCTCTCTTCTCTTCTTTCCCCTCCCCTTTCCTCCCTTCCTTTCTCTCTCATTCCTTATGCCCTTTTTCATAAGCCCACTCCCACTCATTTCTTATCATTTAAATAATTTTTATATTTTAGGATATCCACTTCTATCCAAAAGTTGCCCCTACGACGTGAATATTGATAAAATTTCAAATTATCAAGTGCTGTATCTCTGCCCTCTTCTCTCATATCCCACAATCAGTGCATTTCATTGTCTTTTCTGGAATGAAGCTAACACATACCATACTAGTTTAGGTTGATACAAAAGTGGGTCTCTTATAGAAAGCATGATTAGGGGATATAACATTGGTTAATTTGATGACACTATATATATTTTTTCTCTTTGCTGTATATGTGGGTTCATAGCTATGGGGTCAGATACCATTCTGTACACATTTGACTGCTCCAAGTGTAGCAGCGGAGAGCAAAGTCTGGATTCAGTAGCCATAAATCAACAAGGCTTGGAGAAGGGGGTTGAATACTGGACTAACATTGCCCTCTTTTAAAAAATAAATGAATATCATTCAACATAGGCTCAGTCTAAGTTGGCTGCTTCCCTCTGCCTGCCTCTCCCAGGCATGGGTATCTTTCTCAGGTGTCTTGAGCCCCGTCTCTATTAAAACACTACACTTCATTACACCCTCAATTGTTCTGTTACTGTGGGCTCCTCTACAGATTGCGAGTTCCTCAAGGGTACTGTAGACTTGTCCTTCATGCCCCATATGCTTGCTTTTTGAGGCAGTTCACCTTAAATACTTACCGCCTTTAGTTTTTAAAGCCCACCAGAGTTTCTTTGCAGTGGAGGTAAAAGTGTCCTTATAGAGAACTATTTTGAGCCTATGAAAACGAAATCAGTGCTGTCTGTTTTAATTTTAAACATTTCCTTTTGGGACATGTTTTTAGGTCCATTTATTCCCAAATGGTGCCTTTTCTGTCCTGTCTTCCTTCCCTCTCCTCCTTTCCTTTCTTCCTATTTCCCTTCCAGTTTTATCAAAACAAATCAACAACAAAAGGGTTCTCAGCCTCAAGGTTTATGCATGATCTTACAGTCACTAGGAGGTGCTGCATCCCCCTCTTTCTCACAGGCACCTTTCAGTGCAGGAGGAAATATGTGGGGAACGGGCAGGAGGTAGACTTTGTAGTTCTTGTCAGATGCTCTACTAGCATAAATATTTTACGTGGGTGATTCTTACTTAGTGGAGTGTTGGCAGCTGATTTAAAAATGACATCCTAAAGAGGAGACTCTGCCAAGCAGTGTGTGTCAGGGGTGTTATCCCTCTCTGTATTATCCCTGAACACACCCAAGCCCACATCAGCCCACCATGACTCCCAAGCAGAACTGAATACTTTTGATGATATACACGGTATCAGTGAGAGTCTAGTCAGGAGACACATACCAGGTTGCTCAATGGGAGGAATTTAATGCAGGGAACTAGTTATGAGGTGTTGGAAGAGCTGAAAGTACTAGTAAGTGTGACAACAAAACAAAGAACCAAGACTAGCCCACCTGCTCCCAGACCCGCAGGCACTAGGTTGGGGAGCTGGGTGGGGGGAGTAAAAGGGAAGGTGTAACAGAGCCCAGGAGCTGGGCTGTTGGGAGCTTAGCAGAGGCTGCATGGTAGGAGCAGGTACCCACAGGGGTGGGCTGGCACCTTGGCAGAGACTTGGCTAGTTCTGGGGATGCTGCCTTGAAGCAGAAAGAGAGAGAAGGGAGAGAGAGACCTTAGCTTCTCC
Organism: Myotis lucifugus; assembly: GCF_000147115.1. Lineage (NCBI taxonomy): Eukaryota > Metazoa > Chordata > Mammalia > Chiroptera > Vespertilionidae > Myotis > Myotis lucifugus. Next base: position 727,702 of record NW_005871216.1, on the reverse strand, counting down.
TTCCCTCTCCTTCGGGTCTCCTGCCAGTCTTTCCCATTCAGTGAATCTAACTGGAAGCCATTGGCCAGGGAGCCTGGGAAATGTAGTTGGGATCAGCTTCTTGCTACACTCAACAGAGCAGGAGATAGGACGGGAGGCAAAGAGGCAAAGGACTAGTTCATATGCCAGGAAAAGGAATCTCTGACAGAAGTGATTAATATTGCAGAGCTAAAGGGAAGCAAGGAGGTGAAACACTTACTCCTCCTCTGCCCTCTGCCCCCACCCATCCCATCCCACTCTGCAAAAAGCTGAGAATGGCTCTGCTGGCAGTTGCATCTCTATCACCAGGGTGAGCCATCTCAGCATTGGGTGCCTGGTGAGTGGTACATTAGGAGGAGGACCATAGAGTCCCTTTTCTGCAATTCCAACATCTAAAAGCCTCTGAAAACTTGGTGTGTGTTTGTTGTTTTTTTCTTAACCCATTTAGTGGCCAAACCTGACCTCTCCTGAACTGCCATGAGGCTACTTATAATCTCTACTGATCTCTCTGAGTGCGAATAGTCAGACGTATAGCTCAGGAAGCATTAATGAATTTGATTGCAGGGTGCCACCCCAAACCCAGGAAGGGATATTATAAAAAGTAAGTGTATGGCATAGGATATGCTGCCTTTCTAAAATGCAAAATAAAATCTGTGTTCTTAACTCATCTGACCCAGAGGATTTGAATAGGGGATTGTGAACCTGTGTTTTAACCTGACCGAGGGAGAATGAATGGAAACATGGCCCTATAAACATGCAGTTATAAGGCCAGGACCGCAGCTCCTGGCAAGAAGCTGCCTGTGCATGGGTTTCTGCTCTAATGGAGATGGTGATGCTGGCAGCAGTGATGATAGTGATGCTGAGGATGACGGTGCCTCTCTGGAATCATGGAGGGCTGAGCCGGGTTGGCCCCTGGAGCCTGGCAGAACAGGACAGCCCACTCATTCTGTGGAAGAGGAGACCTTGCTTAGGTAGGAGGCCTGGCACACATGCCATAGGGACACTAAGGGGTTAATAGTGTAGCTGGAACCACTTATTTCCCATTTGCAGTGAATGATGTTTTAGGTCTGATTCTTTGGTTACGTTCAAACATTTAAATACTTGACATTTAGATGGAATAAAGGAAGCCAGCAGGTGCGCACATAGGTGGATCTGCACCCCAGTCATGTATTTCCGTAGTATTTTGTGTGTGTGTGCACGCGGGTACACACTATTCAGATATTTTCTCCTTTGGTCTTCAGGATAATCCTGTCAGATAGACAGGATGGCCATTATTATCCCCACTTAACGGATGGTCAAACCAAGGCTTGGTTTGGCCAATAACTAGCTCTGTAGCCACAGGCGAGACCCTTAACTACTCCGAGCCTCAGTTGGAAAAGTGAGTTCTTATAGGGTTGTTTCATAAATCAAAAGAAGTAACACCTGCAATGCTATTAGAACTGTGCCTGGTGCACACTGACATGGCACAAGTAGCAGTTCTTTCTGCCTCACCCTCCACCTGCAGGCAAGGAAAACAAACTGCAGAAAGTCACACAGCTCTTTCTTCCCTGTGAAAAGGACATGCTTCATATAATGAAGACAATTCAGACTTAAATGACCTTCACTCTCTGTGTGGTTTTTTTCTGTGTGTGTGCGTGTGTGTGTGTATGTGTGTGTGTGTGTGTTTCAGCTTTAAGAGGAAGATCTTGAACTAATGCCACCTTGTGCTAATTTTCCTTTTCTTCAGAAACTGGGTCATGGTTTGCTGTGACCTTGGTGGCCTCTCTTGTCTTCCCAGGTTAGCATACAGTTTGATATTTTGTTTACTCCACATCTGATGGTAGGGGAAAGAGCCACCAACACCACACACAATTTGCTGCAGAAAGCAAGTTTATTTCTTGTCAGCACACAGGGGACTTGATTGATCATAATTCACTTCAGATGGGCATAATAAAATATTTTCTTTTTCTGAATATTTTGAAAGATTAATAGAGCTGCATTCTTAGGGAAAGTTTATTAATCCATAACTTATAGAAAACTCCAGAGAAAGAAGAGGTGAGATATGTTCTGTAGGTACAGACGTCAGGCACACCATCACTGGAATTGAATTGCGCATACATTATTCAGCTAGCTACCTTCCAGGTGCATTACAGGTTGCTGATGTGATGAGGACTGTGTCTTGGGCATGATTTAAACAAGCTGTTTATTTTATTTTTAAACTAGAGGCCCAGTGCACAAAATTCGTGCACTGGGCGTGCATCCCTCAGCCTGACCTGTGCCCTCTCACAGTCCGGGACCCCTCAGGGGATGGGATGTCTGCCTGCCAGCTTAGGCCTGGTGGGGAGCAGGCCTAAGCCAGCAGGGGGACATCCCTCTCACAGTCTGGGAGCCCTCACTCCTTACTGCACACCTGCTTCTGCTCCTTACCGCTCGGCTCACTGCTCCTTAGTGCTGCTGGAGGTGGGAGAGGCTCCTGCCACCACCACTGCACTTGCCAGTGTGAGCCCGGCTTCTGGCTGAGCAGTGCTCTCCCTGTGGGAGTGCACTGACCACCAGGGGGCAACTCCTGCATTGAGCGTCTGCCCCCTGGTGGTCAGTGCGCATCATAGCTACTGGTCATTCTGGTTGTTCCACCTTAACGTTTACTTAGGCTTTTATTATATAGATTGAGGGTGTGTGAAAGAGTAGGCAGCAGCATGTAGAATAATCACGGTCATCAGGGTGCAAATCCTTCCCATCCCCCTGGCTGCACTGCAGCTACGTTAGACACAGAGGCCTGCATGTGGACCTGGCTCCTTGGCGTGAAGCCACCCGCGTGCACTGGGTTTCTGCTCTGTCTAATGGAGATGGTGGTGCTGGCAGCAATGATGATTGTGATGCTGAAGATGACGGCAATGAAGAGGATCATGGTGCCTCCCTGCCTGTTACAAGGAGTAATGATTTATGGGAAAGGACTTTGTGCTCTATCATCTCATCCATTTACTCAGCATGTATTGATACCGGCACAGGGGTGGGCTCCATGGTGATAGCCATTAAAAAGACACAGGCTACCCCCTGGCAGTGGGCATGGAGACACCTGATTGGTGGTGTTGCTCATATCAATCAGTGGCAAAGCAGATGTACAGTCCTTAGTTCATCCTAGCTTGATGCCTGTGTCGGTGGCCAGAGCTGTTTCATGCCTGAGGCACATAAAAAAAAAAAGAAAGACACAGGCTCTCACCTTACAACTCAGAATTAATCTGAGAAGCACAAATAAATAGGTAGTAATATGGTGGCTAAGTGTAACCAAAAAAGTATTAGCTGAGATAAAAAAATAAGACAGATGAATTTTGCCAGGGTAAGGAAGGGTCAGCATCTAAGTTAAATATTTTGAAGAGACTTGAAATTTGCTTGTGAGTCTTTTATGCAATAAACGTGTTCTAAGTATTGTGATGGGCTTACAGGGTGAGGGTGACAGAAACTACAGTTGCTCATCTAGTGTGTACAGCAAGTATGTCAACTCATGGCCCGTGGGCCGCATGCCTCATTTATTTGGCCCGTGTTAGCCTTTGAGTTTGACATGCTTGGTGTACAGTCTACTGGGAAAGACACAAACTGGGTGAAGGAGGCATGCTCTAGGTCAGGGGACTACGACAAAGGTGGGCACTTCTGTGTGGGGGGAGCCCTAAGTCAGTGATTATGAGTGGATCACAAAGGGGCGGGATGGCAGGAACCAAGGAAAGTGAGGGTGGAAAGGTAAACGGGGCCAGTTCATGGAGCACCTTGTCACCAATTGTTCACCTGAGACTGTGATTGGGTGAAGTAGCCTTTCCCTAGTGTCACCTTCTCTGTACTTCCTTGATTCTTCCATTGACTTGGGTCAAAAGGCAGTCCAAGGACAACTATGGTTATATTTAATTAGGTGAAGTCAGGATGTGTGTGTGTCAGGTGTGGTGCAGTAATGGTGTCTCCAGGCATAAGAACTACAAGGGCCATGTGTGAGTGGAACAGTCAGGAGGACAAGCTGGGGAGCACTGGGTAAGCAGAGAGTTGCAATGAGAGAATGCTGGACCAAAGTAGCCAGTTCTTCAGCCTTTTCAAGAAAAGCTAGACATCTTGTTTTTTAAAGGCGAAATCCCTCTATTAAAAAGTTAGCACTGACATAAAATAATATTGATGTCAGCTGTAATTGAAAAATAAGAAAAACAAAAAAGTAAAAATTTGGCACTAAATCATTTAAAACAACAAACAAAATACATTTGTAGACTAAAGATAATTGGACTGTAGGATTTTTTTTAAAGCTCAGGAAACATCCATTGGTGAATTCTGACCTCTTCATAATTAGTACATGATGATTACATAAACTCCCTCAGGTGGAAGTCCAGTCAATATACCAAGCGGTAAATTGGGCCAATTTTGGTAAAGGAAAATTTCCGTATGACAGTTAAATGGTGGAAATCGGTCCTCATTTATGTTTGTGTTTCAACAATCATCTTGTTTGTTGTTCTTGATCAAATGCTTCCGATACAGGGTAGAACTAAGTAAAATCAGTGTCCATGGCAATTCTGGTGTGTTTTTAGCTGTTTGCTGGACAGCACTGAGGTTTGTTTCTGTCTGCATCTACAGCCGCCTTAATTAAGCTGGTTATGTACGGCTACTGCGGCAGACCCTGCAGTGAGCCAAACGAGTCCTCTCAGGGTCTGTCAGTGACAGGGTTCTGTGCCTTTCTCATTTAGGGTTGAGACTCCCAGCCACTAAAATATGCACATTTCAAATCAGAGTGAGCACATGAGCAACTTAGTAGTTATTGTGGAATTGAGTGGATGTCATAAATATTTATTTATCTTTTTCATAGCTGGCGTAAAAATGTTAGGATATAAAAAAGTTGTTCACTATAAAAACAACAGAAAATTCATTGGCTATACATCTCCAGAGTGCGTGTGTCTCCTTGGGTTTTCATTAGTGTCTAGCAATATACTTTGAGAAATTAGATTTGAACAGAGGCTCCAGCAGAATCTGAAAGCTCCCAGTGTTCATAATTAACCCGTTATCAGCAAGGATCCATTGCCTACTGCAGTCATCTTTTAACCAAACAGTGGTTGTAGTCAAATGCAATGAATTTTTCTTTCAGATTTTTTTTTCCTTAAGAAATAATCTTTTGTTTAGTGAATTTGGAAAGTACAAAAAAAGTATAAGAGAGAAAAAGTCACTTCTAATATTTCTACCCAGAGGCATCACTGTCAGTGTTTTGCAGAGATAAAGAGGCTAGGATTTGAAGTCAGACCAACATCGGTTTTAGTCCTGGCTCTTCCATTGATTTAATCTTGGCAAGTCTTATTTTTCTCATCTGTAAAAGAGAAATCAAAATATTATCTATTGTATTTGATATTTTGATTATTAACCCAGATAATGCATATTAAGCATTGAACACATTCCTTGGCACATAGAACACATTTTAACAATGAGCTATTATGATTACTTTTTCTATTTTATATTATGACTAGTGGCCTGGTGCATGAAATGCGTGCAAATTAAAAGGGGATTAATTAGAGAGAATATTTTAATATTGATATTTGCCCTTTATCTATAATAGAAGTGTCAGAGATGAAAGAAAATTAGTAAAATGTATATGAAAATCTTCCTCCTGTCAGTCTGGGGTGCCCCACGGGACCCAGAGTCAAGTCCCCGCTCACCCATATGGGCCTCAAAATCACGCAAGACCCAGACCTGGTTGCCCCCCCCCCCCCATTGGGCTAGATCCTGACCCGGCCGGTCCCACCCTTATCAAGTCCCGCCGGGTGGGAGTGGGGTGGGGGGCACACCTTGAGGTCCCCCGCCAAGCCCTGCTGGGTGGGGAGCGTGGCCTGAGGTCCCCTGTTAAGCCCTGCCAGGCAGGGTGCACAGCCTCAGATCCCCCATCAAGCCCCACCAGGAAGGGGGCTCAGCCTCAGGTCCCCCAGCCTGGGGCGATGGGAGCAGCTGAGGTCCCACGGTCCAGCACTGGGGCAGAGGGAACGCATCTTAAGGTCCCCCGTCAAGCCCTGCCAGATGGGGGGCATGATCTGAGGTCCCCTGGCCTGGTGCTGGGGTGGGGGGAGCAGTCTGAGGTCCCCCGGCCTAGCACTGGGGCAGGGGAAACGCATCTTGAGGTCCCCCGTCAAGCCCTGCCAGATGGGGGCCATGACCTGAGGTCCCCAGGCCTGGTGCCGGGGTGGGGGGAGCAGCCAGAGGTCCCCCAGCCTAGCACCAGGGTGGGGGGCACACCTTGAGGTCCCCCATCAAACCTCACCGGGCGGGGGCATGGCATCAGGTCCCTGTTCTGGCGCCAGGGTGGGGGGCATGGCCTAAGGTCCCCTGTCAAGCCCCATGGGGGTGGGGGAGGGGTGCAGCCTCAGGTCCCTGCTGATTGCTCATTAAGGCTCATTATGGGAACTCGGCCTCCGCTGTGGGTACAGCCATCTTGTGTTACGGAAACCCCACCCCCCCTCCACTGTGGGCACAACCATCTTTGTGATGAAGTGATGGTCAATTTTCATATTCCCTCTTTATTATGTAGGATTACATATAAACATCTCTATGGAGTTCATGTAGTCAATATACTATTTCTTTTTTTGTAAAAAATACCCAACTCACATTGTTCTCATATCTCTTTTAAAACATTCCCTAAATGTTCTTTTTAACAATTATATAGTATTTCATCACATGCCTGTATCATCATTTAACTCTTTCCCTGTATATTTAAGTTGTTGCTAATTTTTTTATTATAAATAATTTTTGATGAATATTTCCATTCATCAGTCTTTTGCGGCAACTTGATTTCAGTGAGGAGAGTGACTACATCCCACATCTGGAATGGGCAGAATATTGCAGGCATTTTCCATTGGAACATTGGGAATGTTCTATGTCACTATCCAATTAGCCACATATGGCTATTGAGCATTTTAAGTGTCATCCATGTGCTAACAAACTGAATAAAAATATTTAGCACTATTTAATTTTAGTTTAAATAGCCCCATGTGGCTAGTTGCTAACATATTGGATAGCATGGGCATATAGTGCTCTGGTTTGAAGTGTGGAGCAGACTTAGGCTACAATTTCGTTTTTTATATAGACACTAGTGCCCTGGTGCACGGATTCGTGCAAATTGAAAAAAAATTAATTAGAAGGTGGCCAGTGGGGCAGGGCGGGACTAGGTGGGACTGGGCGAGATGGGCTGGACACACCCTGGAGCCAACCTCCCATGGGCCCTCCCCAGCTGGCCGCACCTGGGATGGCGCCCGTGGCTTGATGGACGTCTGTGAAGTGACCGAGGTTCCTCCAACAGATGGGGTCCCTCGGCTTGGCCTGCAGGGATCGGGCTGAAACTGGCTCTCCTACATCCCCCAAGGGGTCCCGGATTCTGAGAGGGTAGTTCCCAGGTGACGGACCCCTGAATTGGGCTCCCTCCTCTCTGGTTCCGGGGTGAGACACCCAAGAACCGCTGCTCAGTAGCTCCTGTGTTGAGAGTCTGCCCCCTGGTGCTCAGTGTGCATCATATCTACTGGTTGGAGCACCTGCCCCCTGGTGGTCATTGCGTGTCATAGCTACCAGTTGGACGGTCGCTTAGTCTTTTATACAGATACCCATAGAACATTTAGCTTTTACTTCAGGCCTTTTAACCTCTGGTGTATAGTCTCAAGATATTGTATTTTCCCTTTCTATATAGACATCCTGTTTCTTTTGATGGAGGGTTAATAGAGGGTGTCTCCCATGCCTGCTACCATGTTAAGTTACAAGTCTGCATTTAAACTGTTGACTCTATGTGGATTTTTCAGGTTGATAGTGACAAGAATCTAGCTCAGTATGACTTCAGTCTAAAAGGGAATTTCTTGGCTCATGTAACCAAGCCTAGGTGTGGTCTGGTTAGAGTGGAGGGCTCAGCCAGCTCTACTTTCTCTATGTTGACTTTGTTAGAAAGCTCTCCCAAAGCAGGGACAAACCTGGCCACCAACAGTACAGGAGTACCTCCTGCTAGCTTAGCAACCCTGGCAGGAGGAGAGAGCTTTCAGTCCAGTAGATTCACAGGATGGTGTAGGGCTGGCTCTCAGTAGACTTGTTCTCATTCCTGAAACAGCCACCGTGGTCAGGGTTGGGGAGGTAGAATTCATGCCCATTGGCTACCTATGGAGCCAGATGGTGAGGTCAGCCCCACCCAAGGACATGAACTAAAATTGGGATAAGAGGATGATACCCCAAAGGAAAATCAAAGTGGGAAATGTGTGATTGACAGGTGGCAGATGCTATACAATTGATACTCATGGTACTGTCTTGGAAGTGTTCTTGGTTCCCCCAATTCTCCTCTTAGGAAAGTCACTTTGTTGGAAGATGGGGGTAATTTTTGTCCCATGAATTGCTATCAATTTACATAGCAGGATTCTGTCGTTTAATGGGATATATTTCCTTCCCCAGAGGACGATCCTGAGATGCGTCTTCCAATTATGAAAGCATTAGGACACTTGGGTTCAGACTGGTCTTGCTCTGTCTGTCTTTGTGACAATATGCTCACAAGCTCATTCCTCCTCTCTAGGAAGTAGGTAACTATGCCCCGGAGAGCTAACAAGGTAAGCAAATCCATGCATCTATTACAATTATTTTTCTTTATGAAGAAGGCAAAAGATATATGGCCTAACCCTCTTCCTAGAAGTATTCAATCAAAGCTGATGGGATTTGCATGTCAGTGTCCAGATAATCTAGGAATCTGTTAGAGTGGGCACTTCAAGTCCCCAGCTGCTGTATTGCAGAGGCATCTTGGGACTTCTGGGTGTAATTAAACCATCCCTAGTAGTAATTACAAAACGGGACTCACTGCCCTTAAAGGTGACTATAACAAATCAGATCTTCATAAAAGCATGAAGCTATTTATTTCATCAGCAAAATTCATGTAAAATATTTTATTAATATTCCAATTTTCTGATTCAGCTCTTTGTGCAATAAAATAGGGTGACTAACACAGTTTCCTTTTTGCTGTTCTTGCTCAGCCTCATAAGAGAGGTTGAGGTTTTTTTAGTACCTCTCATGTCAATTTTCCTTTAAAGTCTCCAGTGTAAAGCGTGTCAGCAAATTAATATTCCCTGACTCGGAGATGAGATTGACCTCATAGATATAAGTTCCTCTCTTGTCCTAACATCTACTGTACCGTGAAATTAGGAGTCTTCTCCTTTATCTGCTATATATTTTTACTTCATTTTCGCTGTGGCGGGAGAGGTGGTTAGGAGCCTCTATTTAGATAATGTGTCACCTAACATATGATGCTCGTAACTAGTCCGTGGTTACTGTAGGATGATGCAGGCAGTGCCGTGACGCAGCTCCCTCTTAGTGTCTTCCATTCCAGCTGGAATCATCGAGAAGCTCTCCAGAAATAAAAGGGACTGAAAACATGGAGCTCAGTCTTAGGGAAACCCTGGGGTCACCTCTGCTGAGTCCCCTGTGCTGCATTGAGTTACCTGTGTACAGGTAAAAGATATGAAGCACTGATGGGCCATATAGCAGGGGGTCCTGGGATACCATAGAACATACGGGTTCTGTTTTCAGGTCAGTCAGAAAATCAGCTACTTCCCTGACTTCTGTGGACCTACACATTCTCAACTGAGAAAGAAGGGTTTGGATGGGCAATGTCTAATATCCCTGCCTACTGTAACCCTCTGATTTTACGCACACTTTGTTCATGTGCAACAGAGCCTAATGACTAGTGTAGAGTTCAGAGTTACATGCACACACTCTCCCCTCTCTTTCAGATTTCCTTGACCTGGGCTCTGCCTGCCTCTGTTTTTAATGTACTTTTTAAAAAATTCTCACCCAAGGACATGCTTAGAGAGTGGAAGGCAGGGGTAGAGAGCGAGAGACAGAGACAGACAGACAGATATCGATATGAGAGAGAAATATCAGTCAGTTGCCTTCTATATGCATCCCAACTGGGGATTGAACTTGCAACCTGGGTATGTGTCCTGATCAGGAATTGAACCAGCAACTGTTCGGTGCACAAGCCGATGCTCAACCAACTGAGCCACTAATGATTTTGTGTATCAGAGTGGGTGTTTCTATGTGTCTTATCCTCCCCACAAGCTGTGAGTTCCTTGAGGATAGGTGTCTTTTCATATATATGTTCCTATATATGAAAAGTATTTTGCAGTGAGACTCTCAATGCATACTGGCAACCATCATTTAGAGATCTTACGGGGAAAGACAAAAACAAATACAGATACAAATATGTCTGAAAACTCCTGTGTAGTTGTTGAAATTGCTTAGGTACTGACACCATATAAAGTTAACTCAGTAGTTTCTCAGGGAGGGTGCATGTTAATGTAGATGGCATGCCTGATTTTTGCAGTTGCATGGAGCAGTAAATCACTTCATGCACATAATGGAATCCTTTTATACATTTCCGATTGCTCAGTGCCTTATGGTAGGGCTGTGTTCTGTTACTTCCCTGCCTGACCAAATGTGGCCTTTTGGGGGTCAGGTCATTTCAGTGCTTTTAAGACAGAAAAGAGCTCCCACCCTTCTCCCTGGTGTTTTGAGATTGTTTTTGCATGGGCTCTGGGAGAGCCAGTCTGCAAAGCTAGACCATGAGAACACATCTCCCCAAATCAATGTGAACTGTGCTGTCCTCCAGAAAATTAGGTTGGAGCCACATCCATGCCAGTGCCTGAGACGGAATAAATCCCATTTCGTGATTGCGCTGTGTAAGAATGGTGTATTGTGTCTAGATGGACACCAGCTATGATTGCCTCTTTCCTCGGCATTACTAAATGGTAATGCGGTGGACTCATGTGGGAAGAGTCTCAAACAAACAGCCCAGGCTGCATGAGATAATTCAGGGCCCACACTTCGGGAATCTCCATGGACCAGTGTAAGATGTTACCATTAACCAGAGACAATGGGAAAAACATCCTTTGTGGCTTTGTTCTTTTTTTTTTTTTTAAGACTGTTATTGGCAGGAAGCAGACAGTGTCCTGTGTAGGTTCACCATGTTGTTGTGGTAAGAACCTCCAGTTGGGGAGTTAGTTCAGGGAGAGGTCAGGTGACCCTTCATGATCTTTGTCATTCAGCCCCATGAGTAAGTGCCTACAATGGGCTGAGCACCATTTTAGGTACAGAGGGTGGTGGTTGGAGTGTTTACATAGAACACCTTCGCAGACTGAAAGCCCATTGTGTTTTCATCCTCTCCACCCAACGTGTTAAAAATTAACTGGAAAATAAATGCTCCGGTACCGACGACTGTTCGTGTCTCACACAGACTTGCAGACTCTCAGGGGCGATGTTTCAGATCTCCAGCATTTTATACTGGGAGTGAGCTTTCCCGGGGATGAACCCTCACAGCTGTCGAACACCAGCACTATTTTAAGTTTGAAAGAAATTTAAATGGTAATTTTAAAGGCCCTCTTATCTCCTAATCCATTGGAAACTGCCCATAATTTGAATTAAGGGCGGGCATGTTGGGCCTAGGCAGCCACACAATCAGCCAGTGAGTACACGGAGCATCGGGAAGGTAGGACAGCGCTGTCTATTTTAGAGTGATTACCTTTTTCATGTCAGCTCTGGCTCTTGATGTCCTAGAGTTGCTGGGTCTTTCTTGCAAAAAAAGAACCTCAGAGTTAATTGAGTCCATTAGCTCTGCTATGGCTGGAGTTGATGCATATTATTGTTCTACCTTGAATGTGAGTGACCAGCTGTCATGGAGAAGCAACAGTAAATTCAGTCTAAGCTAGGCAGCTTATAGCTGTGTGACCTTGGGCAAATCATTTTACTTCTCTCAGCCTCACATTTCCTATCTGTAAAGTGAGGGCTTTTTACCTTTAACGTTCTAGGATATATAGATAGGATTCTGATTCTCAGCGCTGTGCTTGTTAGACCAGTATGCTGATGAGAAGCATCTGGGTCCTATGTACTCTACAGGCTACCATGTGCATTTAGGCATATTATCCAAGTAAATATGCCTGCCGATGTCCTACGTTATTGCACAAAATCATATAAGCCTAGAATTCCAAGCTTGAATTAATATTACAATTTTATTTAATTAGGACAGTCCCATTTTGAGGCCAGGAAACTATGCCATCCTTCCATTCATCATGTTATTCTCTTACTCAGTATTTATTAATATTAAACATCTGCTATATGCTTGGTGCTAAGAAAACAAAGAAGAGTAAGTCTTCCTTGAGGAAAGACTTCAATATTGGAAGAACACATATTCAAGACTGTACCCCAGCCCTCAAGTAAGTGTTCAAAGGAAGTAAAAGGCAACACAGAAAATGAAATGGAATAGGGTGTCCTGTGAGGAAGGGGCCAAGGCTCAGGAGGCCTTGAAAAGCCTCAGTGTGGCCAGTCCCCAAGCCCAGAGCCAGCACCTGTGGGCTCTGTCAATGGAGGAGCAAGCACCCACATTGCTAAGACATTCAGGGTTGTGAAATGAAGGCTGGAAGGATTTGTCCCTGACTTGAGACTATGGGGTGTTTTTACTTTGTAGTTTAAGATATAAAAGGAACAAATGTTACTATTAACTCTCAAACCACAAGCTGGAAGTGGAATGAACTGTTCGTAGTTGGGGAGAGGTCTGTGAGATGACAGTTAACATACTGACTGCTTTTCAGGAAAGTTTCCCAAAGGGAGAAAGATATTCCAGAACAAACAGACAAAAAATAGTTGTGTCGCTTGCATCATTTACAAACCCATTTTCTGTAAGATTCTGTTATCTCCCTTTCCCCACCACTTCATGCTGAACTGCCTATCCATCAAGGCCCAGTCCATTGCCCTCTCCTCCCTCAGGCCTTCTTAGACCCTGTCCTCTCAGACAGAATGAATGACTCCCTGATCCCGCTCCACAGCACCAACATTAGGCCCCGCATTCTAGTTATTCATCTACACGTGGTCACTTCCTTAAGACTCTAGTGTCTCCAGTGCAGTGACTGTGTCTCAATCACTTTATAATCCTCTCCCTTGCCTGTGGTCCTTGCTCACAGAGGCACTCAGTAATGTTGACTGAATGAATGGAAAACCTTAACTATCCAGTATCTCTGCTAAACTTGAGCCGCCCTGTGGAAGTCGTTTTGTTGTGAACAATTTCTGAGGGATTAGAAGAAAGTGGACAAGTACCCCTGCCTGATTGGCAGGAAACACAGAGACCAGAGAGCCAAAATTATAGTCATAAGACAGATCTTCACACACAAGAAGGGTTGATTGAATCAAATGAGGTGAAATTTAAAAGCACTAAATGCAAAATCTTGTGCTAGGTGTAAACCATTAATATTAACAGCAAAATAGAATGTGGCGACTATCTGACTATTCTTATGAAGGAGATGGGGGAGGGAGGGAGTTGATTTAAGTTAATACAAGTCATCAATAGGCTATTCAAGATGCCTGCTCAGTCTTGGGGTAGTTTCACAGAAGAATTTAGTACCTAAAGAAGAAGTTAATAGTGAATTCCTGTCTCTGCCCTCTGGATGGCCAATCAAAAGGTCTAAGTATGTGTAGGCACATCTGTCTCCCATACCAAGTGGTGACTCCCTGAATGTGGCATGGTGTTCTGTAACTCAGCTCCTTTCCCCGAGCCTAGCACTGCACCTGGAATGTAGTAGATCAGATAAATGTTGGTGGAATGGCGGCTGGCCAAACTAGAGTGTGTCTGGAGGAATATAGTTGAATGGTTAAAAAATAATAAAAAGAAAGAAAAGACTATTCCTCAAAGAATTAGAAAAGTAATAGTAGCAACCAGAGACATTTATCCTTTGACATACGTGTTTGCTGACATGGATGGGTGTATGGGGGGAGAGTGTGGAATATAATCACCATCTTCAGATATTTTAAAAACTGCCATGTGGAATGGGAATTAGAATTCTTCTGTTTACCATAAAAGGAATGAAGGTTAAAACAAGCAAATTTTGGTTTAAAGAATTGTCTAAATGTGAAATGGTGTATATGAGATAATGGGCTCCCTTTCCCAAATTTTGTAGGCTGAAAAATTGAGGGAAAAGTGTATTGGAGGAGACTGCCACATTGGATAAGGGGATTGGATAAAATGATTTCTAGGGATCCTTCTAATCATAACATTTTATGATTTCTTTTGAATAAATAGTTTTTTAACCCTAAAAACATTTAATTTATTAATATTAGAGAAACTCTTGTTGTGGTGCTTTACCTTCTTATCTCAAGTGAACATCATAAGAGATACGCAGATAGGGAGGAAATGTTGTTTTTACATTCTGTAGATTAAAAACCCACTGACTTGGTGTGGATAGACGACTTGTTCAGGGTTGTTACAAGATTTGGGTCCTTCACTTAATAACAAGAGCTCACAGTCTGGCTATGTTAGCAGTTAGGAGATCCCTAAGAGGTAGATTCCATTCTTGTCCCAATTTTAAGATGAGAAAACTGAGGCATAAAGAAGTTAAATGCTACAACATTGTCAAGGTCAAGGAGCTGTTAAGTGACATTGAACCAGACAATGTGGTTTCAAAGCTCATATTTTTAACCTCTGTGGTGGCTTTTCTATAATCAGTATGATATCTCTGATTATAAAAAAAACCCCAGTATGAATTCTCTGGAATTCTGAGGATGAATTGCTAACATCGTCAAAGGGAAACCAATAACTTACTTTGCCATTAACCATTCAAATGATCAAGATACAAAAGTAACAACTAAAAAGTGTTTCTTCCCCCCAAATATGGAGTCCTGGGATCTGTGTCAAAGTTTAGCAAGAACAGTCGAAGAAAGACACAACTTCCCAGAGGGCCCTAGAAAATCTGGCCCCTGAAAGTGCTTCATGACAGTTGTACATCACTTACCTGGCCTGTTCAGCATGGAGATGTTCAGGTTAATGGATTTTTCTAAAACCTGCATGCCGGAGACCAATTCCAGCATGACAGCAGGGCTGCATCTGGGAATGGCTAAAGCAGCGGTTTTCAACCTGTGGGTCGCGACCCCTTTGGGGGTCGAACGACCCTTTCACAGGGGTTGCCTAAATACATCCTGCATATCAGATATTTACATTATGATTCATAACAGTAGCAAAATTACAGTTATGAAGTAGCAATGAAAATAATTTTATGGTTGGGGGTCACCACAACATGAGGAACTGTATTAAAGGGTCGCGGCATTAGGAAGGTTGAGAACCACTGCATTAGCTCCTTGATTAGTAATATAAGATAGAACTCGTGGTTGATAGTGGAAAACAGACAGCTTGTTGGTTTCTATATAATTGAGTCACATAGCTTCTGTCTTCAAGAAAGGAATCAATCTATACTTTCCAATATGGTAGCTCGGGCACCTGTGGCTATTTAAATTTAAACTAACTACAATATAATAAAACATCCAGTTTCTCAGTCACACTAGTCACATTTCAAGTGCTCAGTAGCATCACATAATAGAGTTAGCTGACAGCACAAATAGAGCATTTCCACCATGGCAGGAGGTTCTCTTAGCACTGTCCAAGTGTGTGGACTAACTTTGTGTTATTGAAACCTGAGTATAGATTGAACAAGATAGGCATGAGTTCAGTGCTCGTTATTTTGTAGTTGGGAAAGTTACTTTCGAACCCCCAATTTCCTCATCTGAAAAATGAGAATAAAAAGGAAATCCCATCTTTTTTAGAGCTGCATAGTATTTCATTGTGTACAGCTGTAAAAAAAGAAGGATCTCTTACCCTTTGAGACAGCATGGATGGACCCTAGAGAGTATTATGCTAAGTGAAATAAGTCAGTCAGAGAAAGACAGTATCACATGATTTCACTCATATGTGGAATCTAATGAACAAAATAAACTGATGAACAAAATAGATACAGATACATATAAGTATGCAACAGAGTGGCATATTTAAGAGGGGAGGGGGAAGAGATTAACCAAAGAACTTATATGCATAACCCATGGACACAGACAATAGTTTGGTGCAAGCCTGGGGAAGGGGCAGGAGCAGGGTGAAGGGAATCAATCAATGGGGGGGGGAGTGGACATCTGTAATACTTTCAGCAATAAAGATACATTTTTTAAAAAGTAATTCCATTGCAGGGTTGTTCTGAAGATTGAATTCATTGTTACATGGAAAGCAGTTCTTGGTTTGCAGCAGTGGCTTAGGGACATTCATTCCTTTAGTTCGATATGTGACATCCAGTTTGGTAGTTTAGAGCCTGTTGTAAGGCTGTGGTTTGCAAACCACCTCCTAGAAGTTGTTTCCCTTGGTGTTGAGTGATAATGTAGGATTCAATATGTACATTAGTAATTGTAGTGGTTGTTCAGGCCCCTTTAATAGGTAGAATGGCAACAAAAAACCACCCTAATTTTTAACGAGTAGATGCTTTCTAAGAGAGTATCTAAAGTAGGTCACGTCTGCTGGGAAACATTTCCATAACCTAAAGAATACGTTTTCCAAGCTGTATTTTTAGGAAAATCAGTCCCATGATGACTTTATTTCATCAGATAAATTTGGGAAACGCTGGATTTTTATTTGTTCTTGGAGACTCATAATGCACAACTTAAAGGCTCTGAGAAGTCCTGCTGGAAAGAAATATGTTTCACTTTTTTAGACTCCTGTGTTTTGAGCTTTCATGGACATGGACCCCCTTCCTGCTCTTATAGAACAACTATTAAAATACTGGTAGTGTTCACAGAAACCATTCAGAACAGACTGCTCTGAGGACCTGGGCAACCACTGTTTTCCAGAGGCATCTGCAGGGGAGGCTCGTTGAAAAGCAGTTATTTCTGCACTAACCCCTAGTGCTAACATAATAAAAGGGAGGTGGTGCATACGGCTCAGTCTCTTTTGTAGCTCCTTAAGGAAAGGATAAGTCTGAAGCTAGTTCAGGACTCGAGAGTGACCTATTTTATCAAGGGTTAAGGTTCAGTAAACAGCGATTGAGATCTCTTGTATTTCAGACAAGCACAAAGACTGTTTTTGTTCTTCAGGACTAGAGGCTAATGTAACAGTGTGTTTCCAGTGGAAGGCCAGCATTTCGAATCTCTCTGCCTTCAGCGGTTTGTCTTTGTAACACAATGCCCATTGGGTCTGACGTCCGTCTGATGGAAAAGGGGGAATGTAATTCAACCTGTGCTAGTGAAATGATTGCTTTGAATAAAGCTCTCCCCGTGTTGGCTCTAATAATCTGCTAAGATCTAAGGTAATAGTTTTAACTCTGTTCTCTACAGCAGCACCTATGATAAAGGCTGACAGATAAATCCACGCATGTAAGCAAATCACAAGATGGTAGAACATGGAGAACTGCTAGTCAAAGCCAATGGCCAAAGCAGGAACGGATAATGAGCATATTCTTGAGTCAAGTTTCTGGATTATAGATACACGTGCATATCTATGTGACGTCATCTTTCTTTAAGCCATTTAATCTATCTAGGGCAATGATGGCGAACCTTTTGAGCTCGGCGTGTCAGCATTTTGAAAAACCCTAACTTAACTCTGGTGTCATGTCACATATAGAAATTTTTTGATATTTGCAACCATAGTAAAGCAAAGACTTATATTTTTGATATTTATTTTATATATTTAAATGCCATTTAACAAAGAAAAATAAACCAAAAAAATGAGTTCGCGTGTCACCTCTGGCACGCGTGTTATAGGTTCGCCATCACTGATCTAGGGGTCAGAAAACTTTTTCTGAAAGGAGCGAGATAGTAAAGATTTTCGACCTGGTAGGCCATATGTTTTCTGTTGTAATTACTCGATGCTGCTGTTGTAGCTAAAAAGTAGTCACAGACAATAAACAAATGTGTTCCAATAAAACTTACAAAAACAATCAGTGAACGGGATTTGGCCCACAGGCAGGAGTTTGCTGCCCCATCATCTGTGTGTTTGATGATCACTATGAGCACCAGTTATGGGCAGTTCCTGAAGTAATTGCCCACATCAGCTCCTTACGCTGAACTGGGACTTTGGGAAAACCAAAAATCCTTTTAATGAACCACTGGCAGCAATGGCTTTGTTGGAGGTGGATCATTATTGCAAATATTCAGTGATTGGGCATTATTCTAAATGCTTATTTAGCTGTCACCACAACCCTGTGAGGTAGTTACTATTTTTATTATTTGCATTTTTCATAAGAAACTGAGTGAGGACTTAGACTTCTCAGAGTCACATAGGAGGAAGTGGTGAGTCCTGGAAGTACAGTGCAGGCAGTTGGAGCCACTGTGCATGGGTGGGGGACCTGGGATCAGATCCCAGCTCCGTCACTGACTGGTTATAGCGAGGACCAGATGAGCTTCTCCCACACAGCTGGAGAAAAAGCATGGTTGCTGGGAACAGGGTTGAAAGACTTAAACTCCGTATTTCCAAGAAACGATCATATGGACCCTTTGAGGATGGAAGGATGCCATGGAGATAGTTGTGTGAGTAATGGGGCATGCAGACATGGGAGGAAAAATAGCCACAGCTGTGGGTTAGGAATTTGGAGGTCCAGAAAGCAGGTTTCATCTCTGGCACCAGCTCAGACTGTGGTAAACAGGAGTAAAGTTTGTGAATGGGAGTTTGGGAGAAGACGGAAAAAACAAGAAAATAAAAATAAAAATTATGAAGATCACAATAGTTTGAAACAATGAAAAGGAGCCAAAGCCAGATTTTTCCTTTTCTCCTTGATTTCTCCTTGCCTCATTCTTGGGGGAAGCCAGAATATGTCTGCAAGGCGATTTCAAGGGAAGATCTGAAAGGAGGAGTAAGCTTGTACAGGATAAGTCTGATATAGTCCAGAAAGAGGTTATATGCTGGCGCTCTGATTAGTCATGCCACCTGGATAAACTTAGGGCACATGCTGGCGGTATGTCAGTGTCCGTGAATTAAGGAGCTTCCGGTGATTTTCATATCAGGAGCATAATCATGGTTATTTGGGTGTCTGACTAGAACTACTAGAATTGGAATGAGTACCTTTTGCAGATATTTTTATCGATATTATCTAATTTATACTTTAGAGCATCCCTATGGGAGTAGGTGTTATTATCTCCATTACAGGCGGAAATTGAGGTTCAAACTAAATGATTTGCCTAAAGCCACACAGCTAATGAGTAGCATAGATAGAACTTGAATATATAGAACTTGAATCCCATCAGGTCTTTTGACTCACACTCCTTTTTTTTTTCTCTCACCATGATGGGCTTCTGGAAGAATGTTATGGTTAAGAGGGCCACGCAGGCCCAAGACTTTCATCTATAATAAGACAGTGACCATGCAAGATACTGAGGAGTTCCTAAAGAAAGCTTAGTATGGGTTAGACTGCTTATGATGTCACTGCCAAGATCCCCATGACTTAGCTCCATGTGCCTTGTCATGACAACTGCAGGCCCATGGGAGACTGTACTAGTATATGGCCTCCTGGAACAACAGAGTTGGTGTGACCAGAATTTCCAGTTTCCTCTCTTCATTTGAAAACTTTGATGTGGAGATCATGTTCTTCCATGAGAGAGAGAGGGAGAGAGAGGGAGAGAGAGAGAAATACATATTTAAAAAGAGAAGGTAAAGAGGAGCAAGAACGAGACTGCACTGTGAGGGGGGAAGAACTTTATCTCAGGAGCAAGCCCCCAACTAATGGAGTTCCCTGAGGTGACTCGGGGCTTTTCAGCCTCGTGTGTTCATCTGCAAAGTGCAGGAGCTGATCCATTTGGTCTAGGTTTTTCCTAGATCTTCCAGGCTCTATTCTAGAATATAGAACCATCACAGGTTCTATTCAGTCTTGGGTTTTTTTGTCACCAGTTTTACAGGACTACTCTTAAGTTCCTGTAGATGCCATGAAAACTGATAAAAAAAAACTCTGCCCCATCCTTCTTACAGAGATAAACTAGACAGCACCCTATTTTCAAGGGGCCTGAGTGGTAGAGAGAAAACAAATGGGCATTCTATTGTCCTGTTGTATAATTATGTCTGTTTGACCCACTAGCCTGAGGGCATTTGAGGAGAGAGGACTGTGCCTTATTTGTCTCAATCCCCAGTGTCTGGAACAGAGCCTATTAAACATCTGATGAGAGAATGAATAAGTGGATGAATACCATCCATACCATTTAGGAAGTGCTGACCATGTGCTAAGCACTTGATCTCTGTTACTTCACTCAACCCGCACAACAGCCTAGTGAAATAGGAGCATTCTTTCCCCCGTGTTATATTGTAGACACTGGCACTGGGCAACGGGGTCACTCACCCCAGACCTCACACCTAGGGAGCGACGGACACAGCTGGGATCAAAGCCTTGGCATTGTTAACTCTACAGCCCCTGCTCCTAACTCACTGGGATGTGCATCTCTCAAGAGGTGGCTAAGGACATATTTAAATTCCTCCCAAGGGGAGTGATCAATGAACCATCATTTTTTGTAAGCAAAATGAAATCAGCAGTGAAGTGAAGCACCATTTGGTCGTCTCCATGGCACCTTGCCATTTTGGAGACTTTTTTAAAAATGGGGACACACAATCATTTGGTTGGAGTTAAATTGCATTTCGTTCTAACCCAGTAACTTCTTAGCCTCTTCTCTTTCTCATCTCCTGTCTTGAAGCCACTCTTCCTGAGCTATTTACTCTTTCTCTGAGTGCCTCATGCTGTCTCTTGCCTCTGGAATCAGCACGCCCTGAAATGTAATTACAGGGTCTCGTCTCTGACTCCTCAATTGGACTTAGTCTCCTCAAAGGCAGGGGCTATGTCTTATTTACCTGCATGTCCCGAAGGCCTGGCCATGGGCTAGTAGAGGGTAGTTTCTAACTAAATGTTTGCTGAGTGAATGTGTTACAGATGATCTGAAAGGTGATTTTCTGATGCCCTGAACCTGCACGGAGAAATGAGCGTGTGAAGCTGTTTTTGCCGCTCATCTTGTTTTATGTAGGCGAGGCCATGCCTCTGCCTAGGAATTTCTCTGGAATTCTGAAGAACAAAAAGGGTTTAACGCAGATCCAAGGGAGAATTTTATGTGGAACACTTAAAAAGGTGTTCAAGGTTGTTCTATTCTACCTTTTCAAAATATGGTAACATACTTGTGATGATTTGCAATGTTTGCATAATAGGGTATCCATTAGTTCTTCATCTGGGCAGTGGGAGTGTGGGGTCTGCCACAGAAACCTTGAGAAAGTGTATCCTGTGGCTGCTGTGACCCTGGGCAGACACCAATTCATTTTCATATCTGGGAGGGGTTTGTGTTTCTGTATAAACCATCCGTCTCTGCAAAGAGCACCTCATGGGGAGGGGGGCAGTGCTTACATTTCTAACATGCTGTACAAACATCATACATAAACCTCCTTACCCATCTTACATTATTATTTTTTAAGTTAAAAATGTAATTGTGGTAAAATACATATAATATACAATTTACTAATTTAATTGCCCTTTAAAATATGTTTTTATTGATTTTTAGAGAGGAAGGGAGAAGCTGGGAAGGAGAGAGGGAGAAGAAGGGGGAGAGAGAGAGAGAAAGAGAGAGAGGAAGAGAGAGAGAAACGTTGATCGATCGGCTGCCTCCTGCACTCCCTTATCAAGCCTGCAACCAGGGCATGTGCCCTGACTGAGAATGGAACTGGGCATTTCTTGGTGCACAGGACAATGCCCAACCAACTGAGCCACACTGGCCAGGGCCCATCTTAACTACTTTTAAGCATTAAATGTATTCACATTTTTGTTCAACCAATATTTAGACTTTTTTTCTCTCCATTTCTCTCACTCCCTAGCCCCTGGCAACCACCATTCTGCAACCACCATTCTGCTGCCTGCTTTTATGCATATGACTACTCTAGATACCTCATGCAATTTTACTTAGCGTAATGTCCTCAGGGTCCGCCCATGTTGTAGCCAACTTCAAAATGTCCTCCCTTTTTAAGGATAAATGATACTCCATTGTATGTATATAGCACATTTTTTTAGTTATGCATCCATCAGTGGATACTGTGTTGCTTCCACCTCTTGACTATTTGGAATAATGCTGCTAAAAACATGGGTGTACAAATATCTCTTTAAGACTTTTGTTTCAGTTCTTCTGGATGTATACGCAGAAGTGAAATTGCTGGATAATACAGTAATTTTATTCTTAATATTTTGAGTAATGCAGTGCTTTTGTATTCCATAGTAACTGAGCCATTTTACATTCCCACCAACAGTGCACAAGGGTTCCAGTTGCTCCACATCCACTCTAACACTAATTTGTTTTTTTTGGTAGCAGCCATCCTAATGGTGTGAGGTGGTATCTCATTGTGGTTTTGAGTTATGTTTCTTTAATGATTAGTGGCGTTGGCCATTTGTGTATCTTCTTTGGAAAAATGTCTATTCAGTTATTTGTTCATTTTTTAATTGGGTTGTCTTTTTGTTGTTGTTATTGAGTTATAGGAGTTCTTTATATATTCTGTATATTGTACCCTTATTGGATTTATGATTTACTAATATTTTCTCCCATGCCTTTTTACTAGTATTCTGTTGATTGTGCCCTTTCAATGTAGTCTAATTGTTTATTTTTTTCTTTTGTTGCCTGTGACTTTGGTGCCATATCCAAAAAATCATTTCCAAATTCAATGTCATGGAGCTTTCCCCCTGTTTTATTCTAAGAGTTTAATAGTGTAATGTTTTTCATTTAGGTCTTTGATCTATGTTGAAATAATTTTTGTATATGGTATAAGGTAAGGGTCCAGTTTTATTCCTTTCTATGAGGCTATCCATTTTTCCCAACACCATTTGTTTCAGAGACTGTCTTTTATCCATTGAATGGTCTTTGCCCTCCTGTCAAAAATCATTTGACCATATATATGCAAGGATTTATTTCTGGGCTCTCTATTCCTTTATTTTCGGTCTGTAGGCCTTCCTTTATCCCACTAAATAGTACCACACTATTTTAATTATACTTACTGATCATTCTTCTCTAAATAGCACAAGATTCCAAAGTCAAGTGTCAGTGTACCCATGAAGACTTTGGGATCTGGGGAGAGAACATGTCCCAAGTCTTTCACTTGTTAGTTGCAGAGCTGGGCCTCTGCACTCTTCACCCTGGGCCAAGATACCCCAGCCTAAGGACCTGAGGGACACATTTTTTTTTCCGTGCCAGGCCGTCAACCATCCAGGCCAGGACGCTGGGCGTAGGCGAGCCTCTCTGCCACCTAATGACGCAGGTGGGGCACGGCAGCCACACCTGCAACGCCTCTAGGGGCAGTCCGAGGGACACATTTTAACAGGCTTTTGTTTTTCATTGAAAAATAATTGCTGTTGGGAAGAAAAAAAGAAAAAGTATATGCTTGGCTCTCTAAATACATTTGTAAAAATTAATGACCTTGTCATTTCCCATAATCTCAGTTTCATGCATTTGCCCTCTGACCAGCAGCTCACTCTCTCTACTACATATTACTCTCACCTTTAATAGGAGAGTCCGCTCCCTTGCATTGTCATTCCCCTCCCCCTCCCCCTTCCTCTATTTACACTTTTTCTTTAGCACTCATACCCCCTAACATCCTGAATTCTTTGCTTATTTTTTATGTCTGCTGTTGATTGTCTGACCCTGGAATCTTCACTCCCTGAAGCAAGATATTCTTCTTTTCCACTGATGTCTACAGTGTGTGCTTGCTGTAAGGAGAACACACCCAAAGATCCCCATGCCCTAATCCTTGGAGCCTGGGGCTGTGTTCCTTTACATGGCAAAGAGGCTCTGTGGATAGGACTAAGGTTAAGGACCTTGAGATGAGGCACTGTCCTGGACGATCCAGGTGGACCCAGGATAATCACGCAAGCCCTCAGAAGCTGAGACCCTCCTGGCTACAGAGAACCTTGAGTGCAGCATGAGAAGGACTCAGCCTCCCATTGCTGGCTTTGCAGATGTAGAAAGGGGCCGCCAGCCATGGAATCAGCGGCCTCTGGCAGCTGGCACGGGCAAGGCGGTGGATTCTCCTCTAGAGGCTCCAAGAGGAGTGCATTTGATTTAGCCCAGTGAGACCTTTGTTGGACTTCTGTATCACTGAAAGCCATAAAATTGTGCTGTGTAAAGCCCAAAGCTTGTTAGGGCAGCAATAGAAAACTAATAGAGCACTCAATAAATATTTGTTGAAAGAATGAGTAAATGAGCCTCCCATCAACATTGGCAGGTAAGGACACACCCTCAGAAAGGGTGACAGACTCTGCAAGGTGAGGCAGCTTGGCAGGTGGACTCAGTCAGTGATCAGCCGATCAGGGTCTCTCAGCTATCTGCCTCTCAGCCTTCGCCCTGCGTTTCCTTCCTCACTGTTGTGTGAGAGAATGTTGGTTTGGTGTTGCTCTCCCCAACCACGCACAGCACCTTGCCATGTCGGTTCACCTTCAGGTAAGGTGGGCAGCAGTGTGGATGTGTTTCCCACCTGAGGCAAGGAGGGGAATGAAAGCATTCGTCTGTCCTATATACTGGAGACCTATTGCAAAACTCAGCCCAGAGCTCTGTTCTTATGACAGACAGGCAGACAGATCATCCAGGAGCTTCTTTGTTGTGACCTTCAGGCAGCAGCCACAGCTTCCTTCAGCACCTTGACTTGGGAGCCCGTTTGGGGAAGTTCTCAGGGTCAGCTCACCTAGGCCTAGAGGCTGTCGTTAGATCTGGGAAGCAGTGAGCTAAACATTTAACTTCACACCATCCATTCTGAGAGGCATCTCAGAACCAATGCAGTTTTTAACATTGAGGGTTGGGATAGACAGAGGAGTTATAAAGCCATATTCTTAGAGAACGGGTTGTACGTACACAGACTTATTTCAATGGATTTTGGGGCCACTGTGCATGGCAGGGTAGCCAAGGCAGATTGGAGAAAATAGTGGGGAGACTGGTTTCCTCCTAGAAATGTTCCACTGAAAGCTTGGCTGCCACGTGGAGGGGATGCCTTCTGGACCGGCGCAGCATGGAGGCCTCCATATGAAAGGGCAGTGAGCAGACTGCCTGAGTGACATGGCCAACGCTGAGGTGCAGGCAGTGTTTAATCTACAGATCAGTATTTTAAGAGTAACATCTCCTATATAAAAATACTCAAGAGCCTTATGCGTTATGCTCTGGACTCCACAGTGATTACACTCCCTCCTGAACAGATGTGAGACGCCTGGATTGATTACCAAGGCTTGCTTCCTCACTTCTGTTTCCCTCTCATTTGACAGGTACCACTATTCATTTCTTACATTAGCTTCTGCGTGCGAATTGGAAAAATAAGCTAAATCAGAGCAGTCTTTCTTGAGTTATAAAACCAGCCATGTGAGGATGCTCCGAGTGCCGTTCTGCTTGTATATAACTAAGAGCCAGCTCCTTGCAGTAATTTTGCAAGTGATTAGCCTGTCGTGTAGAAGCCTCTCTTTGGGAATGACAAAGGAACAGTCCCTTGTGCGGCTTTACAATACGCAGATTAATCAAGAGACTTTTTCTCTCCTCGTCACTCCCTGGAAGTTTCTGGAATGGAGTTATTTTAGAGAGGGGTGAAGCATAATCTTGGAGGAAGTATAGGGGACTCATAGTCATCAACTCTTACATTTCCAGTGTGATCAGCTTGCTGCTGTGTGTGTGTGCCAGGGCTGGGGATTTGAGGAGGACTTAGCCACAGCCTCTCTGTTAGGGATGCCCTTTATTTGTATTTGATAAACTCCTCTTTATCCTGCATTTCTACATGTCATAAATCAAAGGCTGCCTCCTCTGTGAAGCCTTCCTTGATTTTTCCTGACAGAAACACGTCTTTTCTTTTGCTGTAATGCATTCATTAGTGTGCTTGGCACTGGTTTATTTGCCCCACTCCCTCTCCCCACGTCTCTGCATGAGCATAGAGCCTTTGCTATATCACCTTAGTATCCTTAGTATTGGCACACAGTAATTATAGTAAAGGCATTATCATCATCATTCTCATTCTTATCATCACTGTGCCCCAGGCTTTGTACTAAGGAGTTTATCTGAATTCAGTGCCGATCACTTTAAATAAAAGTATTCAGTAAGTAAAGACACAGATGTTAAATATGGTAAAAATATATAAATATGGTATATGATTGAAATTTGGGAAACAATGTACTAAGCAGTATGGTAACATAAATGATTATGATAATGATAGTAGGTGCTGTTTATTAGTACCTTCTCTGAGCTAGATGCTTTGTTTACATAACATCCTGTCAGCTTCCCAGTAGCCTCCAGGGAAGATAGAGCCTACTCGCTTTGTGTCAGCCAGTTTTGATCTTTAGATTGTTATTAATTTCTTTAAGCCTCAATTTTTAATGAAAATTATACCTACTTCAAAGGGTTGTTGTGGGATTCAATGAACTGATGAACCGCGTCTTGCACCTCATAGGTGCTCAATAAATATTTGATGATTGGGATGTTAATACTATGCAAAGTGCTTGGTATATTAACTTATTGACAACTGAACTGATAAAAGCAATCCCTAGTATTAATTGTTTATTATGTGCCAAGTACTTTTCTAAGAGCATCACCTGTGTTTATATATGCAGTAATGTCACCTGTTCCATTTGGCAAGTAGAGGAACTGGGATCAGAATGGTGAAATAATTGACCCAAAGTCATGACATGCATGAGTAGTGGACCACTTTTGGAAGCAAGTCCTCAACCTTGATTTCTTTCTGTTGTGTCAATTTCTCTGTCTGCAAAACGCTGAGAGTAGTAAATAATATTCTACAGGTGACTTGGAGATCAGCCTTTATCCAATGAATTGATGCTGAGTCTGTTCTCATTTGCATAATACAGGAGGCAGTTGTTCCAGCTGGTCAGGGAGCAGACAGCCTTATTTATGTTACCCAGGGCACCCTCTTGGTTGAATGATGGAGGCTGGCTTGCCTGTTTCCAACCATAGGCTGTTGCTAACATGTCATGATCAAATCATTGCTGAAGGAGCTCACCCATGCCTGGCGGGAGAAGACCGAGTCTACCTTTATTCTAACAAATATTCATAACAAACTTGCCTGAGAGCCATGGTATTAATTTCACTCCAAATAAATGATTCTTACTCTGTAGCTTCATTAAATACATTAGTTCATGCTTGATAACTAGAAGGTAGATTTGGGCAATTACTCCGTATCGTCACAGCTTTTAATACAATGGGATGCGACTGAGTTCATAAAATTACCTTATGGCACATTTTGAGGAATCTTAAAGACCAGCTAGTTCAAAGTGGTTTTTGTTTGTTGTGTTTGAAGCAGTGGAAACCTGTTTAAACATGAGTTTTAACGTGTAATTCCACTGAATGAAATTGGTAAAGACTTGGGGATGGTTCTCAGCCAGCAGCCCCCCCTGACCACTGCTTTCCCCTCACCTTCAGGAGCCCTCCTGTTAGCCCCTTAGACAAGTGTGAAACAATCGCCCCAGGGCCACCCACCTCACCTTTTGGAAACTCCAGGTTAGTAGCTTCAATCCCAAACGTTTATAGCTTAGCTGGTGACAGAGGCAGTGTGTCAGAGCCAGGTCATTGGACATTTCTTCCATGCTCCCCCCCCCACACACACACACTACAATTAACTTACTTTAAAGGGAAGTTAATCAAAGGTAGGAAATGCTTAAAGTAGCAACAATTTTAGGAGCAGTGACAGTCCTCACTATTCTCCTTTTAGGTTCATGAAAACGGCTGTTAAACACATGCTCTCAACCCATCTCCAAGTTGCTGAGGCATGCTGTGCTGCTTTGCCAAATTCAGTACATCCCAGTGACTCCTTCGTCTCCCTGATGCATTGCTAAAAATAAGGACACTCGCACCAAAGCATATGGTGTGGTTTGCCTTTGATTTGGACACAGATCATCCAAGTGTGAAAACAAAATTGGTTGCTCTCTCCTCCTAATGCACAGATTTGCACATCTGTACTCTACTAAGTGGGGGCGATTGTAAGTTACATTTTATAGGGCTTGGCAATTTCACGAAGACACCTAATACCCACTGTCTCGTGTGATGATTATGGGAGACATACCAAGTTAGGCAGAGAAGGTGATGGTTTTATTTATACTCATTTGGTCATTGAGAAAGCAAATCAAATTTGGGGCTCCATTTCACAGGATTGGAAACTAGGACCTCAGCTCCAAATCTTCTCTCATTTTTTGGCTGATGGCCTGTCTCTCATTTTTAGACAGCGGTGGGATTTTAGCAATTCTGGTTGGTATTGCCAAACCAACATTGGGACTGTGGGTGAGAATGTGACTACTTCGGTTGGCAATTGTTTGGAGGCACTTTCCCTCCGGCAGAGGGGTCACAGGTATGCAGTGTTAGTATTGAGTGATTTCAGGGCTTGTCCTGGACACCTTCTGTTTACCCCTCCAGGTTCTGCCTCCATTCTGCTCTGCATGCTGGGAGGCTGGCAAGTATGACTCCTTTAGCATCTTTGTCCTCTGACTTCTGGTTCATTTTGCCAGTGGGGACATTGGCAGAGGCCAATGGAAGGGCATAAGTGAAGTTGGGGATTTTATTCTCTATCTCCCTCATTTCAGGTTCACTACATGCTGGTTGCTTTCTTCCATCGGAGGTCACCGTCCAATAGGATGGCCCTCTCCACCCAGCCTCTTGTTCTTTTTCATTTTACTTTTAATATGGTTTTTTTTATTATTGATTTCAGATTGAGGAAGGGAGAGGGAGAGAGGGATAGAAACATCAATGATAAGAATCATTGATTGGCTGCCTCCTGCACACCCCCTCCTGGGTATCAAGCCCAAAACCTAGGCATGTGCCCTGACTGGGAGTCGACCATGACCTCCTGGATCATGGGTCGATGCTCAACCACTGAGCCACACCAGTGCTGGGACAGTCTCTCCTTCTTTAGGTTCCAGTGTCTGCTCCTGCCTGCGCCTCTTCAGGACTTCAGGTGGTAACAGCTCTCCACTAACAGCTCCCATGGTTCCCTAGCCCTGCCGTCTGCATTGTGCCCGTGGCTTCCCTGGAGCCCTACCCAGGCCTTTACAAATAGTCCCTGTATCAAGCTCTCCTAAGGTTACCCAGTTTGAGGATCTCATTTAGGTTTTGCTGGGCCCTGACTGATAAAAGTTTCTTAGGTCACATAGAATAAACCATGATGGCCTATATTTTGAGTCCTCCCTGTAGACAGAGTGGGACTTTTGGGGAAAAGTCCTGTGCATCACTGTATTGTAGTTCTCTTTGTCTAACTTTCAGATATGCCCTTGGCAGTAACTGGAATTTAGGACTACATACATGTGTCTATGATTCTCAAGTTTTATATGCATACAAATCACCTGCCAGCTTCTGAGTGCCTCTCTGCAAAGATTCTGATTCTGTAGACAAGATTTGCTTTATATATTCAGATGCTCCTATGTTGGGTGCATAAAGGTTTACAAAGGTTATATCCTCTTGTTGGATTGATCCCTTTATCATTATGTAGTGCCCTTCTTTATCTCTTGATATAGCCTTTATTTTAAAGTCTATTTTGTCTGATATAAGTACTGCTATCCCTGGCTTTTTTGTTTATTTGTTTCCATTTACATGATGTATTTCTTTTTATCCTTTTATTTTCATTCTGTGTGCCTCTTTTGTTCTGAGGTGGGTCACTTGTAGACAGCATGTATATGGGTTCTTTTCTTATCTTTGTCTGACCAACCTCATAGGGTTCTGGTAGGAGTCATGTGCTTATTTATGTAAAGAGCTTGGGGCAGTGCCTGGGTCAGAGCCAGCACTATGCAACTGTTGGCTGTTATGGTGGTTAATAAACAACGGGTGGTTAGAAGCATGGCTGCTATAGACTGAGTGTTTATGTTCTCCCCAAATTCATATGTTGAAACCTAGCCCCCAATGTGATGGTATTTGGAGGTGGGATTTTGGGAGGTGCTAAGGTCATGAGAGTGGAGCCCTGATGTATGAGATTAGTACCCTATAAAAGAGACTCCAGAGAGATTCATTTCCCCTTCCACCACGTAGGAGGCGTCTGTCTATGAACTAGCAAGTGGGGTCCACCAGACACCAAATCTTCTGGCACCTTGATCTGGGACATCCCAGCCTCTAGAACTGTGAGAAATATATTTCTGTTGTTCATAAGCTGCCTAGTCTGTGGTATTATGTTGTAGAGGTCTGACTCAATGGCCTTTGTCATCAAAATTGGATCCAAGCTCCACCTCTGCTACTTCCTGGCTCTGTGACCTGAGGCAAGGATGTCACCTCAGTTTCTTCCACTACTTAAGTGGTGCTGGTAATGTCGCTAACTTGGAGAGCAGTTCTGAGGAGTCATTGAGATCCCACTGACCAAGCACTGAGCACAGCACCAAGAAATTACCACCGGGCGTGCTCAGCTGTGGTGGAGGTAATGAGCGGAGCTGAGACAGCCACCTGCTTGTGTGGAGGGCTTCTTTGGGGGAAAGTTCAAGACTAGGGCCAGGAGAATCTTTATCCCCATCAGATGCTCCATGTGCCATTCTGTGACATAACCAGGTGTACAGAAGTATGTGGACCTGTCAATCAGGCAGGGCAGAACAAGCCCTAAATGAAGGTACTAGCATTAGGATTAGTTTCTCTCAAACCTGGCAGCAGGTTGTCACCTAGGACAGAGTGGCAGGTCCTAGCAGGACCAGCTACTACAAAATGGGATGCTAAGCCCTGTGGGAATTTCAGGAGGGACGTTCAGCCTTCCAGTTCTAAAGGGTGGGCTTCAGCTACTCTCCAGGGATGAGGCAGAGCCTCCAAGCACTGATTGCACATTAGATCTTCTTTAATAAATACCTATGTACAGGTCCATTCCAAAGTAATTACATCGTTGTCTTGGGGAAGATATGACTCAGATAGTTTATAAAAGATGCATAAATGATTGTAGTGTGCAACCAGGGTGTGAGAGATCTCCAGGCAGACCCTGCGGGCAGGGCCAAGCTGTTCTGTTAGGAGAGGAGAGGTCACAGTGTCCAGGGAGGGTAAGGGAATGAGGAAGGACTTGGCAGGTCTCTCAGAGAGGTTAAAGCTCTTTGTAACTTAAACACTCTATTTTTTTAAAATCTCCAAATAATGCAACTTTGAATTTATTCAACATAATTAGAAAGGTGATTTACTCTGGGATAAGTTTTTTTGTTATGTCAAATATTAGTAGAACGGTAATTTGTAAGATTATTCACTTCCATCAAAAGATTGCTTTTCAGGCAAGAAATAATACTTTGCTTCATATAGAAGTTTTAAAGAAATTAATAAAGGTCTACATGTTCTTGATTTATTAGTGAACAAGGCATTGAAATTACAAAATGTTTCCCATTAGGTGGTCTGTATTATACAAAGTTTTGACAAAAATGCTTATTTATTCTTAGGACTTTTTTGTTTATTCTTTTCTTATTTACTTTCCTGCCAAAATATTTAGCTTTATCATCAATCATAAACTATTCATTTGTTCCCCTACTCAACAAATCTTTACTGCTAAAGCAAAGGTTTTTGTTTGTTGCTTGGTTGGTGTGTTCTAATTTGTCACGAGTACACTTAGCATATCTGTATCAGCAAATTCAAATCCCAGCCAAGGGACCTGTTTCCCTGGGTGTGCCATAGAAAGGCTTTGCAATCAAGAATTGTCCTGGCTTAAAAAAAACAAACACATGCTTCTTTTTTCCCTTTGGGATATTTTTCCTGGAGGGGTTGGAAATAAGGCTAGAAAAATTATATCCAGTTCTTCTTTAATAATCTTTTATGTATCTTCTGACATGCATTTCAGAATGGTGCCTCAGATATGTCATTTTCAATGGGGAAAAATGAACTTGAATTTTACAAAAAGCTAGTGATTATGTTCATGAAATCTGTTCATGCCTATGCCAGTGGCGAGGGGAGCCACCCTCTCTGATTCATTCTGCTGGACCAGAATTTGCAACTGCTGATTTCTTGCATCCACTTTTGCTGATAGAGTCAGGAGGTAGTTTTCAGATGTAGAAACAATAGGTAATCTATACTAATAAAAGTGTAATATGTTAATTACATTGGATAGACCAGATGTCTTCCAGACATCCTTCTGGACAAAGCCACAGTGGCAGGGGCCAAGGCAGAGGCGGTTAGGGGTGATCAGGCAGGCAGGCAGAGGCAGTTAGGGGCAATCAGGCAGGCAGGGGAGCAGTTAGGGGCATCAGGCAGGCAGGCAGAGGGGTTAGGGGTGATCAGGCAGGCAGGCAGGTGAGGGGTTAGGAGCCAGCAGACCTGGATTGCGAGAGGGATGTCTGATCAGGCCTAAACCGGCAGTCAGACATGCCCTGAGGGGTCCCGGATTGTAGAGGGTGCAGGCCAGGCTGAGGGACCCCCCTGCCCGTGCATGAATTTCGTGCACTGGGTCTCTAGTACATAATAAAAGTAGAGCATAGGCAATTTGAGAGGTAGGTAAACTTATATAGTTGAGATCTCTTCACTGTTTTGCATTTGTAGCTGTTGTGCATTGTCTTTTTTTTTAGTTTTTCTTTAAAAAATTTAATTTTTTCTATCATCATTTATCCCTCCTACCCCCTTCCACACCTTCCCCCTCTTACTCCCCCCGCACAATCACCACACTACTGTCTGTGTACATAACTTCTTTTTATTTCTTTCCTTTTTTGCTCAACCCCTCCACCCTCCCTCCCAACAGCTGTCAGCCTGTTCTCTATGAGTCTGTCTCTATTTCACTTGTTAGTTCATTTTGTTCATTAGATTCCACATATGAGTGAAATCATATGGTACTTGTCTTTCTCTGACTGGCTTATTTCACTTAGCATAATATTCTCCAGGTCCATCCATGCTGTCGCAAAGGGTAACATTCCTTCTTTTTTATGGCTGGGTAGTATTCCATTGTGTAGATGTACCACGGTTGTTTTATCCACTCATCTACTGATGGACACTTGGGCTGCTTCCACCTCTTGGCTAGTGTAAATAACTAGAGGCCCGGTGCACAAAAATTTGTGCACTCGGTGGGGAGGGGATCCCTCAGCCCAGCCTGTGCCCTCTCGCAGCCTGGGACCCCTCAGGGGGTGACCACCTGCTGGCTTAGGCCTGCTCCCCGGGAGATTGGGCCTAAGCTGGCAATCAGACATCCCTCTGGCAGCCTGGCAGCCCTTGGGGGATGTCCACTTGCCAGCGGGGAGCAGACCTTAGCGCTGCTGAGGAAGCAGGAGAGGCTCCCACCACCACCGCTGTACTGGCAGCCATCAGCCTGGCTTGTGGCTGAGCAGAGCTCCCCCATGTGGGAGCACACTGACCACCAGAGGGCAGCTTCTGCATTGAGCGTCTGCCCCCTGGTGGTCAGTGTGTGTCATAGTGACCAGTCATTCCCAGTCTTTCTGCTGTTAGGGTCAGTTTGCATATTACCCTTTTACTATATAGGATAGAGGCCTGGTGCATGGGTGGGGGCTGGCTGGTTTGCCTTGAAGGGTGTCCCGGATCAGGGTGGGGTCCCGCTGGGGTGCCTGGCAAGTCTGGGTGAGGGGCTGATGGTTGTTTGCAGCTGATCACACCCCCTTCAGGGTGGGGGTCCCCACTGGGGTGCCTGGCCAGCCTGGATGAGGGGCTGATGGCTGTTTTCAGGCTGGCCACACCCTCTTTAGGGTGGGGGTCCCCACTGGGATGCCTGGACAGTCTGGGTGAGGGCCTGAGGGCCGTTTTCAGGCTGGCTGGCAACTGAAGCTCCCAGCCTCTCCTTTTTTTCTTTTTCTTTTTTTTTTATTCTGGGATTTATGTACCTTCTATAATTGAAACTTTGTTGCCATCTCTGGAGCTGAGAGCTGGCTCTTGCTCGCTCCAGCTCTGAGGCCTCGGCCTGCTGAAAGAAGGTATCTGGGGTTTGTTTAGCTTCTATAACTGAAACTTTGTTGCTTTCGGAGCTCAGAGCCGGGCCACAGCAGGCGGGGAACCTTGGCTTCCTCCATCACTGGAGCAAGCAAGCCTCCTGCTCGCTTCAGCTGTGTGGCTGCCTGCCGCCATCTTTGTTGGCAGTTAATTTGCATATCACCCTGATTAGCCAATGGGCAGTGTAGCGAAGGTACGGTCAATTACCCTTTTGTCTTTTATTAGATAGGATGCTTCAATGAACATAGGGGGGCATATGTTTTTCTGAATTAGTGTTTTGGGTTTCTTCAGATAAATTCCCAGAAGTGGAATTGCTGGGTCATAATGCAGTTCCATTTTTAATTTTTTGAGGTAACTTCATACTGCTTTCCACAGTGGCTGCACCAACCTATATTCCCACCAGCAGAGCATGAAGGTTCCCTTTTCTCCACATCCTTGCCAACTGCCAACACTTGTCGCTGATTTATTGATAATAGTCATATTCTGGTAGGTGTGATGTGGTATCTCAATGTGGTTTTAATTTGCATTTTTGGGTGATTAGTGATGTTGAGCATCTTTTCATATATCTATTGGCCATTGGTATGTCCTCTAGTGCCTATTTAGGTCCTTTGCCCATTTTTAAATTGGATTGTTTGTTTGGTGCTGAGTTTTATAAGTTCTGGATATTAACCCCTTTCAGATGTATTGGTGAATATGTTCTCCCATTCAATGGGTTATCTTTTCATTTTATTGATGATTTCCTTATCTTCCATTAAATACAGATGCTTTCCACTGGGCTTGGAGAGGCAGAGAGTTGTACCAGGATTGCTCTTACTGCTTCTGCCACACACACACACACACACACACACACACACACACACACTTTTTTTTTCTGTCTTTAGGGAATTTTACATTCCCTTAACTACTCACTTGGCTTATCAGTCCAGTTACCTGCTGTTAACCTTTCATCACCATTGAGCATCATTAAGGGGTCATGGAAGCTGACGAGGCAAAGGGATGGAGCAAACCTACCAGCAGCTAAGTGTGTCCATCAGTGGGTACTTTGATTTGTTTTTTTAAGGTAGCCATGGAAGGGGAGAGAGACTGTTTTTTTTTTTCTTTGCTCGCAAAGGGGATGAACAAGAAGGTATATTATATATTTGTTTTAAAGGTTACATGTATAATCAGAAAGATTTCTTGAGGATAGTATCATATTATTACAAGATAATCTACTGTACATACAGCATGTGTCGGTACTCTGAAAGCAAAATGATATTTTTTTTGGTCTGGGCTCTTTAGTCTTGATAGGATAAACAGGAAGCTAGATATATTTTCTTGAAGGCAAGTTCCGTGAAAACCTTTTTATGGAGCTTGTGTGCTATAGCATGCTGTGCAAAGTCAGCCGGAGGTCATTACTGTTTTTATTAGGTGATTATATTATAAATATGAGTTGGGCCTCAATCATAAGCAGAGCCTTTATGTGTATTTCTGAATGTTCTGGCTCCAAAGTGCTAATGTCCAAATTGGAACATTGATTGTCTGCTGCCTGAGTTACAGCCTTCTCCAAACCTTGAATTGGGCCTCAGGGCCCATGTGTCTTTCTGGAGATAAGTTCTTCTTGTAACTGGGAGATGGAAGGTCTGAAACAGTGGGCCCCACACAGTGGAAAACCCAAAGGCAGACTGGGGTGCTGTCCTCCCCCAGTGAGGGGGAAGGTGTGACACACACCATTTCCTGTCATGTATAAAGAAATTGCCATCAGTTGTAAATGTCCCCCAATTTCCTCTCGGGTAAGGCAAACATTAATGCAGTCCTGCAAATGTTTTTTTATTTCCATGCAAATTCAATTGAATCGTTTTCTCTGATTCTTTAGATTTTTCTTTTTCATGTAACCTCAGGCTTCTTTCCTAAATTTTCCACTTCTATAAATCTCCCCGCCTTTTAAAGTTTAACCCTAGTATCTGAGAATGGTCAAACACTCTTGAATCAGGAATTCTCAGTCTCAGCACCCTTAAGGTTTTACGCCCAGTGGGTGTTTGCCATACATTGTAGGATGGTTAGCTGCCTTCCTGGCCTCTGCCCAGTAGATGTCAGTGGCACCTCCTCCCACTTATAATGACAACCCCCAGACATCTCCAGACCTTGTCCCCTGGTGGGTAAAAGAGCCCCTGGTTGAGAAGCACTGCCTCAAAGGGGTGTCCAGTCAAGACTTGTCGACATTCTAAATGCAGAATGAAATGAATCTCAGGGTTTAAAGAGACAGCTGTGAACCTCAGTGTTACAAATATTGTTCACATACTGATTTCCCTCTGGGGTGAGAGGGGAAGGCAGGGCTGTGTTTTCTGTATTGCTTATAGCCTGGGACTGCCGGCCAAGTAATGGGCTCCGGTAACTATTTGCTGGATGAATAAGAGAAACCAATTAGTTATCACTAAATGTATGTTTAGATTCCATAAGCATATGTTTTTATGTATATGTATGTATATAGGTACTGTGGATGTATTTACGTATTTCTATATAAAACTCACCTAAGTGTCTTTATTATTATTTTCTACCCCCATGTCCAAATAATGGGCACAAAGCAGATATTTGGTAGATGTTGGTGGAAAAGCTACCTGGAATAAAGAAAAGTTCATTAAAATGACTAATTAACAGAACATTCATGATCCTGTGCCATCAGAGATGCGTTTTAGGGGTGATTACAAGGACCTGTTGTTGGAGTTGGTTACCCACAAATGGGTACTGTGAGAGGCCTGTGTGCTTGGCTCCCTTTGGCCTTTACATCTGATACCCTGGGTGTCCAGGCCTAAGGAGGCCCGTTAGGCACTTCTGGGTCCACACTGGCAAGAGGGAGAATGCTCTGGTTCGGTGGGGGATGAAATCTTTCATTTTACAGTCCCAGGTCATCACAGCTATGCCGATAGGTGCTTCTTATTCCCAGGCCTCTCCTGGCTGCCCTGCTGGAGCTATGCCCAGTCTTCCCAGGATGGCTCTGTTCTGAAGGCCTGCATTTAAAGTCATAAAAAAGTCAGAGGATAGCAACCTTCCCCAAGATTTATGCTGAAATGGCACAAAAATTTAGTGTTATTGGAAGGTATTTGAAATCACTTTTTAAAGTTTAGATTTAAATTCATTCTCTAGGCTTTGACCATTTACAATGGTGCAAATTTTAAAAACATTTACAAGGTACAGTGGATTTCTAGGTCAGGACTCAGGCGTGCGCAGGAAAGTGGAATTAAAAGGCCCTTCAGTTAACATCAGAAAAGATGGTAGAAATGACCTGATTCAGCCCTCTCAGTTTACAGATGGGGAGACTGGAAGTCACTGGGAGCTTAAATGACTTGTCCAAGGTCACAGATTTTTTTTTTTTTACTTATCTTTTGGATTTCTCTGTCCCCTCTCCCTCCCTCCCTCTCTCCTTCCTTCCCTCTGTCCTTCCTTCTCTCTCTGTCTCTTTCTCCACGCCTATAACCAAAAAATTAGAACCAAATTCACATGCACAGATAAACAGTGGTTTTCCTAGATTGCCAAAAGATATAGTAACTTAAGAAATAATGGACTGTGCCCTGGCTGGTGTGGCTCAGTTGGTCGAGCGTCGTACCATGCACCAAAAGGTTGCCGGTTCAATTCTTGGTTAGGGCACATGCTCTGGTTGCAGGATCAATTCCTGGTGGGGGCGTGCAGGAGGCAGCCAATCGATGTTTCTTTCACATCAATGTTATTCTCTCTCACCCTCTCCCTTCCTCTCTCTTTAAAATCAATAAAAATATATTAAAAAATATAAATTATCAACTGCAATTATTCGATTTAATTTATGAGAAACCAGAAATCCAGAGATGTGGGATTATGCTGTTGGCAGGAGGGGGTAGCAAGTGACAGCAGCTTGAACCCAGGTGTCCTCTCTGTTCAGTTAGCCTTTCACTAAAGCATGCAACTTTCTTATTCTATTTTGCATTCTTATTTTTGGAATCATTCATTTATTCATAAGCTAATATTTCCAGCTGCTTTATGTTGAGTAACAAGACACAGCAGTCATCAGGGCATGGTCTCTGCCCTCAGGAGCTAAGATTTTGGTGAAGAAACAGAGAAACCAGCAGACGATGCCCACTGTGAGTGGGGACTGCCAGTAAAGGTTCCTGTTGGAGATGACACTGGGAACATGATGGTCATTGCAGGCAGACTGTTGCTCATCACAGTGGCTGAGAGGAAATGCTGAGCCAGGCAGGAAGCCTGGAAGGAGAGTGAGCAGAGTGCCAGGGAAGATCATAGCCCCAGATTCAAGACCAGGCCCTGTGACTTCTCAGCTGCATGGTCTAGGCTCAGTCACTCAGTGTTCTTATCTGCATTGGGGATAATGAAATCATCGTTATAGTAACACTAGAGGCCTGGTGCACAGATGCGTGCACCAGTGGGGTCCCTTGGGCTGGTCTGCACTCTCTCGCAATTCAGGACCCCTCGGGGAATGTTGGAGAGCCAGTTTTGGCCCGATCCCTGCAGGCCAGGCCGAGGGAACCCACTGGTGCATGAATCCGTGCCCCGGGCCTCTAGTATAGATATAAAATCTTTAGTTAATCTCTTTCTGCCCTCCCCCCTCCCCTCTTCCCTCTGAGATTCATCAATCTGTTCCATGTCTTCATGCCTGTGCTTTGAGAGTCTTCCCCCTGGTGGTCAGTGTGTGTCATAGCTACCGGTCGAACGGTTGAACGATAGAATGGTCGGCCGGTCGCTTAGGCTTTTAAATATATATATATAGAATAGATTTACTTTCGTTATATTCACACACATTTTTTTCTGAGCACTAGGTCTCCAGTCCTGTGTTAAGTGCTTGGAAAGGCATCGTTATCACATGAGGTTCCTCCCTGTTCCAGAGAGGGTGGTTTTCTACGGGTTCAGAGCAGAGCCTTGATTTCATCCCAAGTCTGACTCCAGAGCCCAAGCCTTTACTGCCTCTGGGAGTGCAGGACCCTTCTGAGTATTCATTGGGCTGATATCATTACAGGGAAGCATACACTACATGAATGGTAATTGTTCTATACAAGATAATTTCCTCTGTGTCCACTTTGTAGGCTCATGTCTGGGGATATATATTTGCATCACTCATATTTCTCATCAACTAATTTTCTATTCATGGTGGATGGGTAAAATATGAAAAGGAAAATGTTTATTAAGAATATCAAGTGCTTGGGCTTGTAAGAGGAAAAAAATATATTTTATTCTTTAATACTTTATTTTAATCCTCACTAGAGGACATGCTTAGAGAGAGGAAGGGGGGGGGGAGAGAGAAAGAGAGAGGGAGGAAAATATTCATGTGAGAGAGAAACATTAATCAGTTGCCTACCATAGGTGCCCTGACTGGGGAGTGAACCCACAACCCAGGTATGTGCCCTGACTGGGAATCAAACCAGCAATCTTTCTGTGCACACAGGACAATGCTCAAGCAACTGAGCCACTCTGACTGAGCTAATTCTTTTTTCTTAAATAATCCCTGGGATTTGTATCACCTTGAGACTACATGAGTACCAACCCCAGAGATAAAGGGTTGGATCTTCTTCCTGTCCCTCCCTTATCCCATGGTTTGTTAGGATTTTACTCACATTGACTGAGCTCTTGCTCTGTGCTAGCCATTGTGATAAATCATCACAGCCTTTATTTTTTTTACTAGTGGCTGGTGCACAAAACTTGTGCACATTAAAAGGGAATTAATTAGAGGAAATATTTTAATATTGTTATTTGCCCTTTCTCTATAATAGAAGTGTCATAGATGAAAGGAAATTAGTAAAATGTATATGAAAATCTTCCTCCTCTCAGAGTCTGGGGCATGCCACGGGACCCAGAGTCAAGTCCCTGCCCACCCGCATGTGCCTCGAAATCACGCAAGACCCAGACCTGGCTGGCCCCACCCCCATTGGATGAGATCCAGACCTGGCCGGCCCCACCCCCATCAAGCCTCGCTATGCAAGGGGCGCAGCCTCAGGTCCCCTGGCCTGGTGCTGGGTGGGAGGTGCAGCCTCAGGTCCCCCAGCCCGGGCCGGGCAGGGGGCGCAGCCTCAGGTCTCTCATCAAGCCCAACTGGGCTGGGGGTGCAGCCTCTGGTCCCCTGGCACATGCTGGGTGGGAGGCACAGCCTCAGGTACCCTGGCCTGGTGCCGGGTGGGGAGCACAGCCTCAGGTACCCTGGTGCACCCTCAGGTCTCCTGGTCCGGCACTGAGGTGGGGGGGCGCAGCCTCAGGTCCCTCAGCCCAGGGTGAAGGGCACAGCCTGAGGTCCCCTGGGCCAATGCCAGGGTGGGGAGTGCAGCCTGAGGTCCCCCGTCAAGCCCCGCCTGGTGGGGGGTGTGGCCTGAGGTCCCCCGGCCAGGCGCCAGGGCAGAGGGCATGGCCTCAGGTCCCCCGGCCCGGGGTGAAGGGCGCGGCCTGAGGTCCCCTGCCCCGGCCTGGCACCACACAGCCTCAGGTCCTTGCTGATCACTCTTTATGGGAACCCCGCCTCCGCTGTGGGTGCAGGCATCATGTGATGGTGTGAGGGTTAATTTGCATATTGCCTATTTATTATATAGGATTTTTTAAATTAAATATATTTTTATTGATTTCAGAGAGGAAGGAAGAGGGAGAGAAAGATAGAAACATCCATGATGAGAGAAAATCATGGATCGGCTGCCTCCTGCAAGTCCCCCACTGGGGATCGAGCCCACAACCCGGGCATGTGTCCTTGACTGGAATCGAACCCAGGACCTTTCAGTTTGCAGGCCGACGCTCTATCCACTGAATAAAACCGTCCAGGGCTCATCACAACCTTTATAACAGGAATGTGGACATCAAGGCCTGGAGAGGTTGCCTGCCCTGCTGCCAGCAAGTGGAGGAGGCAGGATGCAACCCTGGTTCTGTCTAGCTTCAACATCCAAGCTCTAATCACTAAGCAGTATTACCCATCTCCTTGATTTGAGTTCACTCTTGGGCATTTTCTGGCACCCATTATGGAGCAAATGAAGTGTTTATTCTCCTAGAGTCCTAAGCTACATCCTTTCAATCCCCACTCGCCTATTCCCCACCTTTCTGTGTGACCTTTCCCTAAGTTTGTGTCTAGTGTAAGCCTTTTACTAGTTCTGGGAGGTGAGTGTAAAAATACCTATTGGGTAGGTTTACCTGTAGTTACAGAGAGGGCAAGTTCATGGCTTGATACTTAGACTTGAACTTACACAGTTCCTTTAAGTAGCTGCCATTCAGGGAGCATTGGCTGTTTTGCTGATTTTGGTTCTCACTGCAGTAGGCCAGGGTAGATGTTACTGTATCATTTTACAGTGGAGGAAATGGAAACAAGTTCTTGGAGTCACTGGTGCCGGACCCCAGTAAGCCTGTGGAAATACAGGTTCTCAGGTTCCCAAATATGTAGGCCAGTTGGATTAGAACTGACTTTCAGACTCCAAGCCTCTTGCTTTTTTTCCAGCGTGTCACTATGTGTGACCTTTATAATCATGTTGCATTTCTGGGCTCCATTCTCTCCATCTCTTCTAAGAGGTGTTCAGGATAACGTGAGGGTTGAAGACACGGGTGGCCAACAGCCTGGATCCCAGCTCTGTCGCTCCCCAGGTATGTGATGTTGGGCAAGTGCCATCATCATTTTGAGCCTCACTTTCCTGTCTTTGAAGTGAGGATAAAAACAATACCAGCCTTTTGATATTATTATAAGATTAAGTGAGTTAATGTATGTAGGTAGAGTGCTTAGAACCATTATCTGACATATGATAAGCTTTTTCTATATGTATTAGCTACTATCATTATGAGCTATTATTATTTACTCTTTAAACATTTAATAAGCCATTACCATGTGCCAAACACCGTGCTAGGTAATGGGCTGGATCCCGGTGCCCTTTCAGCTCTGACTTTGAGTGATGGGTGTAAACAACCAGACCCTCCTTCCCCAGGGGAAGAAGCATTGTAGGGTTAGCTTCAGGGGACTCTCTGACTCTGCTTACAGATCGTTATGTGTGAAATGAAAAATGTATTTAGCTTTCACTTTCTTTTACCCATCTTGTTCACGTAGGTGGATTGTATTTTACTACCTAATTAAGAGTAATGGAAATAAAATGGAAGGAAGCACATTTGTAGCTTATGTGTGGGTTGAAATTTCCCGAGATGGGAAACAAACTCATAAACAGGAAAGACAATAGCATTGTTGAAATGAGAAAATCCATGGATAGCAGAAATACAGGCATGCCATTTTGCTATTTGGGGTTGGGGGAAGGAAGGCGTGAACACATTTGCACATATTTGCACATAGTGTCCTTGGAGAAAATTGTTCTTTCAGAGAGCAAGACACATTTGGAGATGAAAATTATATTCAGACTGCCATATTAACATACCCCTATCTTTCCGTACGTCTTTCCAGTGCCGCGAGTATCAGAGTTAAAGTCCCTGACCTCATGCAAACCTGATCCAGGGGGATAAACTGGAGGGGCTTAGACTATTTCCTCTCTTTTGGAACTAGCATGGCAGCACTAGTTTCACTTTGCCTACAGTTTACAGGATTTAGCCAGGCATGCTGGGAGGGTCCTGGACTTTAGGGTCAGATTATTGACTCCTGCCCTTTTAATGATAAACTCCTGGCCAACCTTGAGCAAAACACTGCATCTTTCTGAGCATCTTTCCTTCCTGGTAGCCTGGGAAAATAATTGTAGTTGCCTTGCCTACCCAGAGCCTGATGCAGTGGGGTGGAAAGTACATGGGCTTTGCAGAAAAAGAGACCCAATGGGACTCATGGTCTTTTTCCTTTATTGAACTGCCCAGAACCAGTTTCCTTGTCTATAAAATAAAGCCGAGCTGTTGTGTGGGGCTTAAAGGTATAGCATGTATTTGGTTCCAATTCAGTAGCCCTCTTTAATTAAAATATTGGTTCCCTTTAGACCTGTTTTGTGTGTGAAATAAAGAACATGTAAAAGAGTCTATGACCACATATGTAGATAATTAATGAACAATAATAAAATTAAAATAGAAACCCAACTACCCACTCCTCAGGCCATGAAGTAGGATGTGATGAGTCTCTGGAAGCTTCCTAAGGGTTCCTCCTTGATAGCATCCCCTCCCTCTTCCCCAGGTACCTTCTAGCCTGAATTTCATGCTGCTTATTTCCTTGACGTCTTTCCATAGCTATCCCTAAACCATTTATTATTTCATTCTATCCTGCCTTCTTTTGAACTTTATAATTATATTGTAAAATAGTCACATGTCTTTGCTTTGCATTATATTTCCTAGATTTCTTGACATTGATGCCTGTAGGTACAGCTCATCAGTTTTCGCTGTTGTGTAGTATTCTGTTCTAAGACTGTCCCTTTATTGATCTCATCGAGTAAGGGAGACATTCGGCTAGTTTCTACTATTTTGCTGTTATGGAATGTGTTGCTATAAATATACTTCTATCCCTTTAATTCTTAAGCTGAAACAGTTTTTAGAGACCGTTTGGTCTGATACCTGGCCTCTGCCTAGTTGGTTTCCTTATCTAAGGTAGCTGAGGCCTAAGAGATCAAGGTCGTTCCCAAGGCTTCTCAGCTAATAAATGGCAGGCGCGGCCATTAAGCCAGGTCTCCTGTCCCCATTGGACCCAGCGCTGTGACTAGACCATGTCCGATAGTTGGCCTTTTTATTTTGAACAGAACAGTTCCCCATGCTATGGATATTACAAGTTGGGAATTTTTATTTGGACTAGCTCTTCACTACTCTCCTAGGAATGTGCTTGACATTTGCTGTGGAATTGACTTGCTCCCCATCCAAAGTTGGGGCAGTGCTGGCTTCTCTTGGGTCCTGTCTGTTAATGCTGGCCCTGGGCACACTCCATGGCTATGAGCCTGTGGACAAGCTTCTACCGCTTCAGCACTGAGAGCCTCTGAGACATGTTTCAGAGTGAAGGAGTCAACAAAGTGGCCTGGGTTGGGGGGGACTGCCGAGGAAAGAGGATACGAATCCTTACCAGGCACTTTCTTAGGAAATGTCCCTTTACTATAAATAGGAATGGATATTCAATTTTAGACCTACTTAAAACAAAACTCTCTGAGACTGAAATTAGATTTGAGGCTGACGGAATGAATGTCGGAGGGGGCGTTCTGCGCCATGCTGAGGAGCGTCTGAAAGTCTTGAGCAGCTGGTGCGATGGAACAGCTGAGCCACAAACAAATATCAGCTGATTTGAGCACTTCTTATTTCTAGATGCCCTGGTTTGTGAGCTCCAGCACTTGGCCCACTTGTACGTTCTCTTCCTGAGGCCCCTCAGCGTTTCATCTCGCTCTGCCAATGGTGAGCCATGCAACCTTGGGCAAGTTATTCCTCTTTCTGGGCCCTGCATGTTGACATGGGAATAATAGCTGCTGTTTATTCAGAGCTTCTAATGTGTGGGCACTGTGTCAAGCACTTTCCATGGATCACCTCTTTTAGTTTTCACGGCACCATGAGATAAGAACTATGATTACCCCCATTTTACAACAAGGAAACTGAACACAGAAAATTGAGGTGCAGTTGGTCCATGAATCCCCATTAAATAGGGGATTTGGAGACTTGTTCTGAGAAAGATCTCTTGGGGCCTCTGTCATTCATACTTTGAATTGGGAACTATTGTATTTTAGAGGTACACCCCCAAACCCTCTCTCACCACTGGCCATCATGTCATCTATCAGCTGTGGGACCACAGAGGAGAATGTGGCCAAGACACTGAATTCTTGATGTGCATTTTTTTGGAGAGCATATCTGAGGTTTCTGTCACTCTCAAAAGGATCTGTCACCCCCAAAAGTTTAAGAACCCCTTAATGACTTTGATGTTAAAGTGGAGGAAGACAACAAAACAGCTGACCTTTTCATGACAGGGAAGTATATCTATTTTGCTTATGAATGTATACACTTTTAAAGGCTTATATTAATTGCTTTTTTAATGATCAGATATTTTGGAGTTGTAAAATTACAATGAAATTCTTTGTAAGGAATTTACATATGAAATGAAAAAATGGTAACCTATCTAGTGAGTTATACTGTACTTAGTCCAAATATTTCACCACTGTGTCTTTTCAAATGAATTGAAAACAGTTTTTCTTATTAATTATTCAAATATGGTGACAGAAGCTCTAACAGTATAAAGGATTGTGTATGTGTGCATATTTTGGGAAGGTCATCAGTTTATAGTTAAACATAAAAATGTGGTGTTTTATACTTGGTGGCACTGAGAAGCTATGGGAGTAATC
Organism: Myotis lucifugus; assembly: GCF_000147115.1. NCBI lineage: Eukaryota > Metazoa > Chordata > Mammalia > Chiroptera > Vespertilionidae > Myotis > Myotis lucifugus. The sequence continues at coordinate 682,868 of NW_005871216.1, read as the reverse complement.
TCAGTAAATTATAGCAGGTATTATTATTGAATAGTAATAATAATCCTAACAATGGTTTACATTTATTGAGCACATATTATGTTAGACTCTCTTTGAAGGACTCTACATGGATTAACTAATATGATCATCACAACTGCTGTTTGAAGTAGATACAGACCTAGACCTACCTATCCCTTTTACAGATAAGAAAATTTAGGTACAAAGAGCTTAAGGACTTGCCCAAGGTAAATTTGAGAGCCAAGCTAAAATATGTCCAATTAATTCTAATGGCAGGTATCTCATATGGAACAAATGAATATATTCATGTTTTGACATGACCTTCATGATAATTATTTAGCTCTGAGACTTTTATTTCTTCCTGGAAGGTCCAAGGTGAAGGAATCAGACATTAATTTAATGCCTAATATGGAACAAGTGTCTTTACATATGTTATTGGTTCTTCAATACTATCCCATGCATGCATTTATCACAGTACTTTTCTGATTGCTGTATCATTAGCTGTTTGACTTTCTGTTAGCCTATGATCTATTCATTCATCTATGTGTTGGTGAACCTTTGCTGTAATAAGAAGCCACCCTCACGTTTCAGTAGTTATCCAGGTCCCGTAGTTCTGCTCCGCTCTGTTCCAAGATCTTCTCATTCCAGGAACCTAGTCTCTGAGAATAGTCCCATCTGGACCATGTGGTCTTCATGACAAAGGGCAGAAATACAAATGTCTGAACTGAACAACCTGAGTGCATTCCAAGTTCTGCTCGGTGGTGGTGCACATTATGTCCACTCATATCCCACTTCCCAAAGCTAGCCACTTGGCCAAACCTGACCGTGGGGTAGGGGATATTCTCCATCTACCTTGAAGGGCTGGCAACCACATGGCAAAAAATATGGATGGTAAACCTCTCAGTGGGAAGTTCAGAGATAGTTGGGAGCCAGAATATAGTATACTACCATCTGAGCGTTCCTAAAACTCCATTTTTATGCAAGAGAAAACTGAAACGTGGAGATGTTACATACATACAGATTACATATTTATATAATTTGAGCTCATTTTTCTGATTCCATGTCCTTGCTCTTTTTCCATCTGGTTTCCCACTTCATTTTTTTCTTCCCAGAAACATAAACTGTGTTCTTGGGACACACTGGATTTTATGTAATTTACCAAAGCGATTTATCTATTTGTGACTTAGCATATGATCTTGTATCTGCGATTGGATTTTCCTCTTTCTATGCTGCTACACACTCGTTCCCCCCGCCACCTCCCCGAAAACTCAGGCCTTCTGAAAGCATATTTTTTCCTCCTAGACAGGCAGGGAGCCCTCCCTCACTGCTCCCTGGGGTCCTCTGTTGCCTCATAGTGCTTTATCCCTCTGCATTTTAGTTGTGTATGGACTTTGCTCTTCCCCTAACTAGGCTCAGGGTTTCTGGAAGGCAGAGGGAGAGGGGCTGCTTTTTACCCAGGGTTCCTTACAGTGGTGCAGAGAAAGGACCCTTAATGTGCATTGAAATAAGGATTAAATGAAGTTTTCCTACAGAAGAATGACACTTGTCATTGTAGGCCAGTAATCTTGCCTTCCGTGTACATGTCAGGTCCGCTGGATTGAAATCATTCCAGGACAAAGGACCTGGGACATCCGTTCACTATCATGACTTACACGTGTGCTGTCTGCAGATTGTTCTTCCTTTGAAAACTCGGCAAATTTCACACAATGTGTTTCCAAAGTGATTGTTATCCCTCCATTTTCTAGTGTAAAATAGGCTTCAATTATTCTCTTTAATTAAGTGGTTTTATTTTATTAATTGTTTCTAACTTACAGAATTCCCCAGAGACCCTTTACATGTTTCCAAATGAAGCCAGGAAGAAAAGTGCATTAATTATACACACAAATTCCTTTTGGTGAATTAAGCATGATGCACAGTGAACACGAAATGACTCGCCCTCTGAGCTATCAATCTTGTCATTAGTGATGGTTTGTATTAGTAGTATTGACATGGGCTTATCCAAATTGTATTCTTCAAAGAGTCACTTTAATTTTGCAAAAATGTAAGAAGACAAAGTAGTTTGACATGCTTTTCCTTAAACATTCAATTTGTTGGGGTGACATTGGTTTACAAAACCATACAGGTTTCAAGTGTACAACTTAAAACATCATCTAAACACTGCATTGTGTGCCTGTCCCCCAAAGCAAAGTGGCTTCTGTCCCCATGTATCCCCCCTTTGCCCACCTCACTTAGCCCCACCCCCGTTCCCTCTGGCTACAACCACACTGTTGTCTGTGTCTATGTGTTATATGTATATTTTGTTTTTTTGCTTAATCCCTTCACCTTCTTTCATCCAGCCCCACAACCCCCCTTCCCTCTGACAGCTGTCTGTCTGTGCCACGTATCCATGCCTCTGTTTCTATTTTGTTTGTCAGTTTATTTTGTTCATTAGATTCCACATATAAGTGAGATCATATAGTATCTATTTTCTCTGACTGGCTCATTTAACTTAGCATAACAATATCTAGGTCCATCCACACTGTCGCAAATGTTAAGATTTCCTTCTTGCCGAAACCGGTTTGGCTCAGTGGATAGAGCGTCGGACTGCGGACTGAAAGGTCCCAGGTTCGATTCCGGTCAAGGGCATGTACCTGGGTTGCGGGCACATCCCCAGTGGGAGATGTGCAGGAGGCAGCTGGTCAATGTTTCTCTCTCATCGATGTTTCTAACTCTCTATCTCTCTCCCTTCCTCTCTGTAAAAAAAAATCAATAAAATATATTAAAAAAAAAAGATTTCCTTCTTTTTTATGGCCATGTAATATCCCAATGTGTAAATGTACCATGGCTTTTTTATCTACTCATTTACTAATGAGCACTTGGGCTATTTCCAGATCTTGGCTATTGCAAATCATGATGTAGTGATCATAGGGGTACATATATTCTTTCCAAACAGTGTTTCAGGTTTCTTTGGATATAGGACATAGTCCCAATAGTGTGATTGCGGGGGCAAAAGGCAGTTTCATTTTTAATTTTTTGAGGAAACTCCACACTGTTTTCAACAGTGGTTGCACCAGTCTGCATTCCCACCAACAGTACATGAGGGTTCCCTTTTCTCCACATTTTTACCAGCACTTGTTGTTTGTTGATTTATTGATAAAAATCATTCTGGCGAGTGTGAGGTGATATCTCATTGTGGTTTTAGTTTATATGTTTTTTTTAAACCCTCTATTTTGGTGAGTGTCTTGAGCTTTTCAATTTGTAATTCTAACTTAATATTTTATAGTGCTTTAGGATTTATAAAACACCAGTTGTTCCCGTAAGCCACAGGGCAACCCTAGATCACAAGTGAGTTTCACAGGTAAAGAAATTGTGACTCTGCAGCTAAAGGTTATGCCTCAAATCATATAAATGGAAAGGGCCAGAGAGAGCCTTTTGAGGTATATATCCCCTAAACTAGATATATATATATATATATATATACACACACACACTAGAGACCT
>NW_005871216.1:656895-678510 GCF_000147115.1 Myotis lucifugus | reverse complement strand
TCTACCCCGTTACACACAGAGCAAGGCCGTGGAGGGCGGTTGGGGCGCCGCCCTCTATCACCCACAGAGCAGGGCCGATCAGGGGGTTGGGACGCCGCCACTGTCACACTCAGGGCAGGGCCAATGGAGAGGTTATGGCTCTACCCCGTCACACACAGAGCAGGGCCCGTGGGGAAGGGGGGAGGGTTGGGGCGCCGCACCCTGTCACACACAGAGCAGGGCCGATCAGGGGGTTGGTGCGCTGCACCCTGTCAAACACAGAGCCGCAGGGCAATCAGGGGATTGGGGAGCTCCCCCCTATCAGGCACAGAGCAGGGCTGATCAGGGGGTTGGGGCGCCTTCCCCTGTCATGAACAGAGCAGGGCAGATAGGGAGGTTGTGGCCCCGCCCCCTGTCACACACAGAGCCACAGGGCGATCAGGGGGTTTGGGCGCTTCCCCCTGTCACGCTGATCCCGGTGCCGGGAGCCTTGCTGCTCCACTGATCCCGGTGCTGGGAGGCATATTACCCTTTTACTATATAGAATAGAGGCCTGGTGCACGGGTGGGGGCCTGCTGGTTTGCCCTGAAGGGTGTCCTGGATCAGGGTGGGGGTCCCCACTGGGGTGCCTGGCCAATCTGGGTGAGGGGCTGAGGGCCATTTTCAGGCTGGCGGGTGACTAAAGCTCCCAACTGCTCCTTTTTTTCTTTTTTTCTTTTTCTATTTTTGCCAGCTTTAGCTCTGAGGCCTCCCTGCTGAAAGCAGGTTTCTGGCCTTTACCTCTGTATTTGATACAATGTTGCAGTCCGGCTGGCTGAAGCCCGGCTGACTGAAAGCCGGTTTCTAGGGTTTTGTTTAGCTTCTATATTTCCAACATAGTTGCTTAGAGTTGCAGCTGAGAGGCCTGCAAGTCAGGCGGGGAACGTTGGAGTTCGCCATCACTGGAGCAAGCAAGCCTCCCGATTCACTTCAGTGCATGGCTGCCGGCCGCCATCTTGGCTGACAGTTAATTTGCATAAGGATATGCTGATTAGCCAATGGGAAGGGTAGCGGTCATATGCTAATTACCATGTTTCTCTTTTATTAGTGTAGATGTGTGTATACATGTTTACATCTATATATATAAAAGCCTAAGTGACCGAATGACCAAAAGACTGTGCAACTGGTTGACCGTTCACTATGATGTGCACTGACCACCAGGGAACAGATGCTTAATGCACAGGATCAGGCTCTCTCCTGTCTGGATCGGGCCTGCAGGGATCAGGCTGAAACCAGCTATCCAACATCCCCAGAGGGGTCTGGATTGCGAGAGGGGACAAGCCAGGCCGAGGGACCCCACTGTTGCATGAATCTGTGCACTGGGCCTCTAGTATATACATATATATTTCTCTGAGCAGGGATAGGGGTTGAGTTGTACCTAAGCCTCTTTCCTATCATTTTTAGTGAACAAATAAGAGGAAATTTGGATGTGTTTATTACACTGTCAATTCACTTGTGGGCACCTGTTGTTACATTCTAAAATGTATTGATGAGAAAATATAACATTTTTGGACATGTACTACGTGCCAGGTATTGTTCTAAGTGCTTCACAGGATTGACTCAGTGAATCCACACAGTGACCCTGTGAGATAGGGTCCTTATTGTTCCCAATGTGCAGTTGAGGCACTTCCTTAAAGAGATTAAGTCACTCCCTTAAAGTCATGCAGCTAGAAAGTGGCAGTTGGGATGCAAACCCGGAAGTTGGGCCCTAGCTCACAGCCTCTCTCCCAGGAGTGGTGCCCTTCTGTTAGGATGCATGTGGTCCCCTGCAGGAGGCATTCAGAATTTCAAAGTAATATTGTAAATTGCCATGGTAGCTGTATGATGATGTCATGGACGATGATCCTCAGTGGCTCGAGGGCCCTCATTGGTCACAGCTGAGCATCAGTTCTATAAAGCATATTTCATTTCCAAGACTTCTTTCTCTCTGAAGAGTGTACAGAGTGGGGCAAAAGTAGGTGTATAGTTGTGAGTATGCAAAACACCATTTATTTTTATATTAGTAGGTGACGACAAGGTGTGTTTCTGAGAAAGGGAAGGGGGAGTTATATCTGTAGAAGGAAGGCATTTCTATTGCTGCAGATGAGCTAACAGAGTGATGTTAATTCTAAACAGTGTTTTTAATTTTCAGTCCCATAGCCATCAGTCCGGTAGGCACAATATCTGCTTTCTTGTTCACCTTGCAAACAGTTCTTTGGACACAATGTTGCTTTAGGCCCGGCCCAAAGGCTATTTTGCCCTGTTTTTTAAACAGGATACCGCAGAGGACAAAATTCAAATCCCTGCTCTCAGAATGGAACTTACATTTCAGTGGTGGCAGATAGATGATAAATAAAATGAGTGAGATTTGGGGTGTAAGACATGCAAGGCCGTTCTTCTGGCATGGCAGCTCTGGCTCCATTTGGAAGTGGCTCTGTTTGTATTTTTACAATCTGGCACTGCATGGTGACAAGTGCGATGGAGGACAACAAAGTAGGGAAGGGGGATAACTAGTGAGTTAAGTTGCACTTTTAAAATAGTGTGCTCAGAGAGGACCTCTGTGTGTGTGTGTGTGTTTATTGAGGTTTAATTAAAAGCCTAGTCACCACCACCACCACCCCTTCTGCTTATGGCCTGTTATTTCTCTCCATTGCAGTGGTTCTCAACCTTCTGGCCCTTTAAATACAGTTCCTCATGTTGTGACCCAACCATAAAATTATTTTCGTTGCTACTTCATAACTGTAATGTTGCTACTGTTATGAATCATAATGTAAATATCTGATATGCAGGATGGTCTTAGGCGACCCCTGTGAAAGGGTCATTTGACCGCCAAAGGGGTCGCGACCCACAGGTTGAGAACCGCTGCTCCGTTGCCTTCATAAAATCCTATGTACAACACTTTTCATAACAGGGCCTTATCTACCTCTCCAGACTCATTTCATATCACTTTCTCCATCCCCCATGCATCATGCTCCCACTTTACTGATCTGCCCACCTTTCCTTGAAAAGTCCATGTCCTTTTGTCTTGATGCCATTGCACATGTTATTTCCTCTGCTGCCAACACATTCCCACTTCATCTGGGAAGCTCTTCTGAACATCACTCTCCCGCCCCCGCCCCCCCCCCCCATTCTACAGCACTGCTGTTTTATTTCTCACTATATTGTGATTGTCTAGATGTGGGGGTCTGCCTTCCAATAGACTCAGTTCTCCCATTAGGAAATGTTTTTTCTCTGTAAGTGCTTAATCAGTGTGGAAGGAAGGAAAGCATAGTGGTGAGTAGGTAGGTAGGTAAGAGAGAAGGAGGGGAAAGCAAGAAGATAAGCCAGAAAGGAAGGGCAGTTAAAGGAGGAAGGAAGAAAGAAAAGGAGAAAGGGAGAAAGGAAGGAACAGAAGAGGGGAAAACAGGAGGAAATGGAGGAGGGGAAGGAGGAAAGGAAGAACAGTGTTTTGGCCAGGCATGACAAGATCAGAATTGTACTTCAGAGACAATAATCTGGACATTGTGGGGAGGAAGTTGCTTAATCCGGACACACATCTGCCTCAGCTAACAGATCTCTTCAAGTTGTTTTCTTTGGGTGGGGAAGACACTGAGTTTTCCCTGGCCTCTAGGACTTAACTCGGCTAATAGAAGGAGGGAAGGCGGGGCTGATGGAGGAATATGCCTCTGCAAACTTCTCGCCCCCTCCCCCACCTCCCATAGCATGATGAATCCTGGAAGTCCTGATTGAAAATTCTAATCACAGCTCTGCAGTCCCTCAGACCCCCAACCACTGACAGTTGATCTACTCCTTTTCATGCCTGCTGCCTCTCTCCAGTGATGGTGGCTCTTATGCATGAGTCTATCATTAGCAGACAAAGCATGATGGATTGGTCAGGGTTCCCTTCATCCCCAGAACCTGGGGAGTGCTTCCTTTACAGACTCTCAGGGCCTGTGTGGGGCATCGTCATGAGTGAAAGAAGGAAGCAATACAGTATTGGATGTGCCTGTGTGCTGCCAGTGTTTAGAAGGAGAATGATGCATTATGGGGAAGGTAAGTATAGAGCGTGCATCTCAGCCCCCACCCTAGTCCAGTGGCAGTTGATGTGGAAAATCATCGATCACAATCGATGCCCCAACTGAGTCTGGCGATTTCCTTGAAAATGTCTAGCCCTTTCAAAATCAAGTCGGAAACACTTTCTAAAATTGAACCTCGAAAAGAAAAATCAACCCACGTAAAATCTTCGGACTTTAGACATGATCGAAGACCCAGAAGGATTACGGTGGATTGATTTGTATCTGGGAAGTGGTTTCACCATAGTTCTCAAACCCACCCGTGATCTCTTTGGGTAAGATGCTACGAATGTCAGCCTGGTACTAGTATATTTTATTTTTAATTTGATTCTCGGGCCCTGAGTCTGTATTTAATGTTTCAGTGAGCAAAACAGTTATGCTTGGCTCCAGTGAAAGATTGATAGAAGCTATTTTTCAGATGTGGAATCAAAACAGAGTGAAAAAAAATGTCACGTTTAAATAAAATGCAGTACTTGCAGGCATCATGTGGCCTCATAATAAATGAATTCATGGCACAAAGTTGACATATTTTGAAGGAGAATTTCTTTTAAAAATTTGAGGTGATTCATTTTTATGATTAACTGCAGTAAAAACAATTACTAGAGAATTTTTAAGTGGAAGGAAAAGAAGCTTTGAGGTATTTATAGATAACATTCGATTGCCTTCATTTTTTTATTACTTCACCTCATATAAGCGCTGAGGTTGTATATTTGTGGAGTTTGGCCAAAGGCCCTAGAGCTCTAGGGGTGCTCATTCATCCCAGGCCCCCTCTGTTGTTTGTAGTTTGGGAGGGGTAAGAGCAGGGAGCTGTAGCAGAAGCAGTGGGAGAAGTCCACTGGCTTTGGACTCCAGCAGACCTAGGTGTGAATTACTCTTTGTGACTGTGGGAAGGTGATACAACCTCCCAGTGTTTCCCTTTCTGCTCCTTGAAACTGAGACAAAAGGAGATAGCAGTGAATGCCCAGCACATGCTCAGGAAAGGGTAAAATAAGCAACGGCAAGTACAGATGGTAGTCAGTTTGTCAACATGGATGGGCATTTACTCTGTCTATTTGAAGCTCTGCACTTGATGTTCTACAAAAACTGGTCACAGATCTCAAGGATCTTGTAATCCAGAAAGACGATGGGTGGACTAACAAGGGATGGACACCATGGGGAGAATAGGACTGAGTGGAGAGTATCATCTTGACCTTGCAATCAAGTCTTGTGCAGTGCCTGGTTCAGGTGGAGAACTCAGAAAATATCTGCTGAATAAATTGAGTCGAAAGATAAGGCATGGGAGGAAGGGGGGGTGGAAAGTAAATTAAAAGAAACGTATATATTAGTCAAGGATTTCGAGAGAAACAGAACCGATAGGATGTGTATATATAGAAAGAGAATTATTACAAGGAATTGACTTGTACAGTTATGGAGTCTGGCAAGTCTGAAGACCAGGTGGTGCAGATGAAGTATGAAGGCCGTCTGCTGGAGAACTCCTTCTTGATGGGAGAGGCTGATCCCTTTTGTTCTAACAAGGCCTTCAACTGATTGGATGGGACCCACCCACAGTCAGGAAGGGTAGCCTGCTTAGTCAGCATTCACCAATTTAAATGTTATTCTGTACCCTATTGCCCATATCCGGGCTATGCATATAAGTATATAAGTTCTTCGGTTTATCTCTTCTTGTCCCTCGAACCCCACACCGAGGTATGTCAGTCTGATCCATGCCCCCATGCTTTGGGTCTTATTTTGTTGATCAATTCATTTTGTTCATTAGTGATGACCTGGAGGGAGGAGAGGGACTGGGAGGAGAGGGGGAAAGGGAGAGAACATGGGTGATATCTGTAATAATATCAACAATACAAAATACATTTAAAATAAATAAATAAAATAAATATTATTTTCATCCAAAAACACCTTCCAAGCTGACACATAAAATTAACTATCCCACCTTGGGAGTAATGAATTCTAAACGGATGCCTTAGGAAAGGCTCCAAGTGACCAGAATATCTGAGTTTAAATCTTACTCCTTCCATTTCTATCTGTGTTATCATTGGGCAAATCATTGAATTTCTGTGCCTTGGGTTCTTTGCCTATAAAATGGAGGTAATAATAGTGCCTGCTCCACAGAGTGGTTGTGAAGTTCAAGCGAGACAGTGCAAGGCGTTATGGTGAATGAGCACTTCATAAACCAGAGTGCTATGATTGGAAGTATTAGAAATACTCAAGCATTTAAGCAGAGACATACCTAGTTCAAGCCTAAACTCTTCTTATATTTTAAGAACATGTTTTAGACAGAAGTGATTTTAGATTATATTAAATCCTAAAATTTCCACGTTGCCATGTAAGTATGGTTTGGCATCTACTGTGCTTAAGTACTTTATAGGCATTTTAGGATTTAATCTTTATCAAAAACATGACATGAGGTATATATGTGCCTATTTCTGATGAATTGAGGCTTGAAGGGGTTGAATGATGTCCTCCACACCATACAGTGACTCAATGGCAGAATGTGGGCTCCAGCAGAATTCTCTTAAAAAACACACATTTTTATTGATTTTAGAGAGTGAGAGAGGAAGAGAGAGGGATAGAGAGACAGAAACATTGGTGAGAGAGACATAGATGCCTCCTGCATGCCCCCTACTGGGGATTGAGCCCACAACCCCGGCATGTGCCCTGACTGGTAGGGATCAAACCAGGGACCTCTTGGTTCATGGGTTGACATTTAACCACTGAGCAACACTGTCCAGGCTCCAGCAGAATTCTCTTGACTCTTCTTCATCGGTTCCTTTTCCATCTTATCATGCCTGTGTGTTGGATGGGACAAAGTCAGCCAAGTCTAAGTTTACTGCCTCCTTGCATTTGACAATAGAGTCACTTCGGGGGCTCACTCTAATAGTGTCCTTTTCATGTAAAGAGATTGTAGGTGCTCCCATTTTTCATTTAGTTTTGATTTGTTTTCCTTTACTTTGCTTTATTTCTTCTTTTATTATAGCCAGGTCCCCTAGAAAATGACAGGTGCAAAACATGCCACATTATATGTGCTGGGTACTTACTTCTGAGTAGGAAGACATGATAAGTAAACACATGTAGGTGTTTGATATAAGCTAAGTGTCAGTAGACTTGGCTCTTTGCAGCTGAATGGCCCCATGAAAGTCAATCACAGTCTTAGCTGAATTCTGCTTGTTTTCACTCACACCAGGGATCCAATAAAACTCAAACTAGTCGCTGTTCTGGGAAAATCACATAAAAAGATGGTGTGTGTAATGTTCGTGCACACATGTATATGTATGACCCTTTAGCCTGTTCCCTGCCTAAATTTCAGCCAACTTGTTATCCTGATGCTAGTACCACTTTATATAATTTACTAGAGGCTCAGTGCATGAAATTCATGCATGGGTAGGGTCCCTAGCAGCCTGCCGGCTGGCAGCCAGAGCCTCCCTTCCCCAGCTGCCAGCCTTTGACTGGGTCTTCCTTCATTCCACGCTGCCCCCTGGTGGTCAGCACACATCATAGCGAGTGGTCAAACTCCCAGTTGGTCGAACTCCTGAGGGGACACTTTGCATATTATGCTTTTATATATATACTAGAGGCCCGGTGCACAAAAATTTGTGCACTCGGGGGTGGGGGGGTCCCCCAGCCCGGCCTGTGCCCTCTCACAGTCTGGGACCCCTCGGGAGATAACGACTTGCTGGCTTAGGCCTGCTCCCGGGTGGCAGAGGGCAGGCCCAATCCCTAAGTGAAGCCCCTGGTCAGGCTCAGAGCAGGGCCGATTGGGGAGTTGGGGTGCCGCCCCATCATGCACAGAGCAGGGCAGATCGGGAGGTTGAGATGCCACCCTCAGTCATGCTCAGGGTAGACTGATTGGGGGGTTGGGGCACTGCCCCCTGTCACACTCAAGGCAGGGTCAATGGGGAGGTTGCGGTGCCACCCCCTGTCACGCACAGAGCAGGGTCCATCAGGGGGGTTGGGGCACTGCCTCCTGTCACTCACAGAGTAGGGCCGATAGGGGAGTTGGGGCACCGCCCCCTGTCACACAGAGAGCAGGGCGGATCAAGGGGTTGGGGCGCTGCACCCTGTCACACTCAGGGCAGGGCCAATGGGGAGGTTATGGCTCTACCCTGTCACACACACAGCAAGGCCCATGGAGGCGGGTTGGGGAGCCACCCTCTATTACCCACAGAGCAGGGCCGATCAGGGGGTTAGGGCACCGCCACTGTCACACTCAGGGCAGGGCCCATGGAGAGGTTATGGCTCTACCCTGTCACACACAGAGCAGGGCCCGTGGGGGCAGGGGGTTGGGGCACCGCACCCTGTCACACACAGAGCAGGGCTGATCAGGGGGTTGGTGTGCTGCACCCTGTCACACACAAAGCCGCAGGGCAATCAGGGGATTGGGGAGCTCCCCCCTATCAGGCACAGAGCAGGGCTGATCAGGGGGTTTGGGCGCTGCCCCCTGTCACGCTGATCCTGGTGCCGGGAGCCTCACTGCTCCGCTGATCCCGGTGCCAGGAGGCATATTACCCTTTTACTATATAGGATAGAGGCCTGGTGCACGGGTAGGGGCTGGCTGGTTTACCCTGAAGGGTGTCCTGGATCAGGGTAGGGGTCCCCACTGGGGTGCCTGGCCAGGCTGGCTGAGGGGCTGAGGGCTGTTTTCCCGCTGGCAGTTGACTAAAAGCTCCCAACCGCTCCTTGTTTTCTTTTTTTATTTTTTTTATTCTGGGCCAGCTTTAGCTCTGAGGCCTCGCTGCTGAAAACATGGATACAATGTTGCGATCCGGGGCTGACTGACAGCCGGTTTTGTTTAGCTTTTTATTTGCAACATAGTAATAGTTGCTTAGAGTTGCAGTTGAGAGTCCCGCAAGTGAGGCGGGGAACGTTGGAGTCTGCAGTCCCTGGAGGAAGCAAGCCTCCCTGTTCGCTTCAGTGCATGGCTGCCGGCCGCCATCTTGGCTGACAGTTAATTTGCATAAGGATACGCTGATTAGCCAATGGGAAGGGTAGCGGTCGTATGCCAATTACCATGTTTCTCTTTTATTAGTGTAGATATATAAATGTACAGAATTCCTTGCAGCTCCTTAGTGGACTATGATCTCCTATGCCTCTGAGCTACTGAATTCTTCCTGCCTTGAATGTTCAACTCCTGCCTTTAATAGTTTTTGTTTTTTTCAAACCCACAACCTGGGTATGTGCCTGAGTTGGAATCAAACCTGCAGCCTTTGGGTGTTCAGGATGAAGCTCTAACCAACTGAGCCACACCAGCCAGGGCTCCACTCCCTCCTTTATTTGCCTAATGAACTCCTAGGTTTGCTTCAAAACCTAGTTCAGATATCAACCCTGTGAGGGATCGCCTGCCTTTCCTTTGCACCCCCTAAATGGATTCCTTTCTCTTTGGTGGCTCCTCTTGGATGTGTGTATATCTCTGTTGTTGCTCTTATGATGCTTCAGTAGAATTTCTGAACATGGAGCCAGCACAACTTAATGCTTTAGATATAAGTCTTTGGAATCTGAAAAACCTAGGTTTCAGTCCCAGCTCTACTATTTACTCGATTTTCAAACTTGAGCAAGTGATTCATAGATGCAGAGAACAGACTGATGGTTATCAGAGGGCAGGGTGGAAAAGGTAAAGGGATTAAGAAGTACAAATTGGTAGTTGCAAAATAATCATGGGGGTGTAAAGTGCCACATAGGGATTGTAGTCAATGATATAATTACTATGTGTGGTGCCAGCTGGATACTTGAAATATCAGGGGAAATCACTTTGTAAAGTATATGATTGTCTAACCACTATGCTGTACACCTGAAGCTAATACAGAGTAATATTAAGTGTAAATTATAATTGAAAAATAAAATTTTAAACAAAGTAGGTAATAAGCATGAAGCAACTAAAACAGTATCTGGCCTGTGATAAGTATACAGGAAGTGGGATGCTAGTGTGGCTACCTCAATATGTTTGCACTCTGTTTCATTCTAGCTTTTTGAGGTCAGAGGCTTTGTCCTATTTATAGCTGTATTTCTAGCCCTGGCTGGTGTGGCTCATTTGGTTGAGCATCATCCCATGCACCAAAAGGTCTCTAGTTCAGTTCCCCATCCAGACACATGCCCCATGTTGTGGGCTTGATCCCCAGTAGGGGGGATGCCAGAGGTGGCTAATCTGTTTCTTTGTCTCCTCCTCCCTCCTCTCTCTCAAATCAATTAGAAAACCCCCACATATTTTGTATCTCTAACTCTAGCACAGCATACTCGGGAAATCTCTAGAAAATTCTATGTGAGCTGAGTCCATAGAATCATTTTCCAAACCCACTGGCTCTGGTTTACCAAGTTCACATGATCTTTCATTTTATGTTAATGTTTGGACATGTGACTGGCGCAGCTGTTTTTCTTTGAAGACACCTGATGCCAGATGTTTGGACTTTGCATGGAGTCACCTGGAACTTGAGATTTATATTTTTTTGTTTTTTCTCAAGGTCCCTTTTTCATGTCAGCAGAGGTATAGGCATGCCTTTGATTGGCTCAGTCAGGCACGAACTTAGAGTTACTGCTTCTCTCCCTGAGAGACATCCTACAGAGTTGATCTCAGTGCAGTGAAAGCTCATTCCATTCAGGTCTAGTGGGAGCTTCACTGTGCTTTTCCCGGACACCTTTCACTAAACATTTAACACAATCAAACAAGCGTGAGCGTATGACTTGTTATTACACAGCCTTGAATCTATAGGAGTAGTCAGCTCTATTAGTGGATGATAATGGCAAGTACAGAATAGTAGACAGTGATGAAATCAGACCGATCTGTGTTCAAATCCTGGCCGCACCACTTGGAAGTCCTTAATCTCTCTGTGCCTCTATGTCTATATATATATGGATAAAAATAATGTCTGCCTCATAAATATGGAGGTAAAATGACTTGAGAGATATTTAGGTTATCACAGGGCCTGGCATATGGTAAATTCTCGATAAAGAATCACTGATCAGACTAGCCCTTCAGGATGATGTGCCAGTAGGCTATGAGGAAGAGCCTGGGCTCTTGGCCATGTGGCCCTTTAAGGAATTAGTTCCATTTAGGAATACTTGTGCCGATTGCAATTGTTTACTACTGTAGAGATGTAGTTTGCTATGCCTGTCATTTCTTACCCATGAATAAATGTATCTGTCTCAGAATAGCCACCAGATGGGAAGATTCCACAGACATAATTGTAAGAAAAAGAGGCCACAGTTGGCATCTTAGTCAAATTAGAGTTATGTGCTTTTGGAGTGACCCTTGGACAACACACAGATAAACGGAATTCATTTTGGGCCACACCTTTATTTTGTTTTTTCCCTTAGGAGGGAGGACCTTCCTCACTCTGTGAGAATCCCTCTGCAGACACTGAAGCAATGCACATCGCTTTCCCCTTGAGGGTGCCTAAGTGGTGCAGCTCTGTGTTAATCATCAGTCCTGAAAGGTGTCATTTAGCAGCAGGGGAAATGTGTTCCTCTTGCATTAATGCAAAAGAGATTATTTTCAAACATTTTAAAACCCTGAGGACCCTCTTCAGGGAAATTTCTTTCTTTTTCTTTTTTCTTTTCGTTTTTTCTTACCCACTTAGAGGAAAGGTATCATAGTTTTCCATGATTTAGAAATGCGGCTCTGAGTCTGGTAGAGGGAGCTGAATGTCGGAAAATTCAAGGCTAAATGTGGGATGCTCAGTCAGTGTGGGGTCTGTATAGCCCAGATCACAGAGCCCTGCCACACACATACAAAAACAAAACAAGCCCTAACCGGTTTGGCTCAGTGGATAGAGCGTCGGCCTGCGGACTCAAGGGTCCCGGGATTGATTCCAGTCAAGGGCATGTACCTTGGTTGCAGGCACATCCCCAGTAGGGAGTGTGCAGGAGGCAGCTGGTCGATGTTTCTCTCTCATCATTGTTTCTAACTCTCTATCCCTCTCCCTTCCTCTCTGTAAAAAATCAATAAAATATATTTAAAAAAACAAAAACAAAACAAACAAACAAAAACAAAAACATACACACACACACAACAGCCCTCTACCCAAAATGTGGTGATTATCTTATAAAAGCAAGGCAAGGGTTAGAGAAGTGCTTGGAAATCCCCCCAATGCCTGATGGTTTGGGTTGGAAGCTCTCTCTATTTGACTATGAAGGAGAGATGAAATCAAAGGAAAATGAAACAAAGAATGGCTGTGTAGAAGGACCCACTGTCACGGGACTGGTTAATACAACAGGACAAAGAATGTCTCACTCTCTTTGGAATGGTGGATCACTTGTCCAGAACTTGCTTTTAGTGGGTGAAATAAATTTCCAGTTCCCTTTAGAATGGGAGGCTGAAGGTTCTCTGTTCCCCGGTGGGAAGGAAATGGGTCTGAATGACAGGGATGGACAGAAATAGGTATATAGGTGTGAGCATATGAAACACAGACTTTACTCCTTTATTATTACTTATTATTGCACTATTTTCCATAGGAATAACTTAACCCTACACCTACTTTTGCCCACTCTCATGTCCCACGCTGTTGATGGCTGGACGCTCCTCCTACCTCTGTGGCCGAACACTGTGTTTGGGAAGATGAAGGGATGAGGCCAAGTGTTCTTTGGAATCTTCTGAGAGAGAGAAGGGAACTCACACCACAGGGAGAGGGCTAAACACAAGAGGTGCTTCTGGAGGGGAGAAACCAAGCGATGTGGCTCCAGCTTTGCATACTTGTTCTGGTCAGACAGGCAGAGAGGGTTGGTGCCACTGAGATACTGAGAAGGTATCATGGAGGTACTTGGGGTAGAGACAGGCATTACAGCTGGCATCCTTAAGGGTAGATAGGGTTTCATTTCTGGCTCTGGCAAGCGTGTTTCTGTGTCTGTTACTTCACCTGGATGATGGGAGCCTAAATGGGGCAAGGATTATAAGACACATAATACTGGGCCTCACACATAAATATTCTCAGCCACCCTTCAAGTATTCTGCAGCCATTTATTTACATTGTAAGCTATAGATTAAGGGTTACCTCCTACATGAAGAGCTCTCTTTCACCATTTTTTAAAAATTTTATTTCTTACTGAATTTATTGGGGTGATATTGGTTAATAAAATTATATAGGTTTCAGGTGTACAATTCTATAACACATCATCTGTATATTGTATTGTGTGTTCACCACCCAGAATCCTCTCCTTCCATCACCGTTTATCCCCCCTTTATCTTCTTCTACCTCCCCTACCCCCCTTTTCCTTGGGTAATCACCATTGTTATCTGTGCCTATGAGGTGTTTGTTTTCTTCTTAATCCCTTTACCTTTTTCCCCAGCCCTGTGACCTCCCTCCCCTTCTTCCACCTTCTACACCGGACATAGCCACCCTTCTCTCTGGCTCTCTCTTTCCCTCTTCCCCACTTGGCTGTACCCCTGTGACAGTTCAGAAGATATCCTAAGTCACTGATGGTCTGTTTCCTACAGTAGAAAGCGAACTTTCAGAAAGCAGGGGAAAGCCTCTACATTATTCCCTCCTTATCTTTGGGGTTGCTTTCCACAGTTTTAGTTCCCTGCGGTCAAATGCGGGTAGACAGTGTGTGTGGCATTCCTCTCACTCCATCTCATCACACAGGCATTTTAGCATCTCATCTCATCACAAGAAGAAGGGTGATTACAGAACAGTAAGGTATTTAAGAAGCGAGAGAACACATTCGCATACCTTTTATTATAGTCTATTTTATAATTATTTTATTATTAGTGTGCCTAATGTATTATTTAAACTTCATCATAGGTATGTATGTAAGTATAGGAAAGCACACAGTATGTATAGGATTGAGAGCTCTCTGAGGTCTCAGGCATCCACTGGAGGTCTTGGAACCTATCCCCATGGATAAGGCGGGTGATTGTACTCCATCTGTATTCCTGTCTCTCAGAAACTTGTCTGGCACAGAGGAACGCTGGTAAATTTTGAATGCGTCAGTTTGGCCCTTTAGTTTTGTGTTGATGATGTGTCATTGGAGGGGAATTTTTATTCCTGTTCTCCCCTGGATACCTTCCCTGATGGCCCCAGGTATCCGTGATCAAAGGGCCAAGTCTCCATCGAGAAGTTTAAAAAAGGTAGTCTATTTTGAGAACTGGTCACATGGAAAGTTTTCAACTATATTTCCTCGAGGTTAGAATAAAAACAAAGGAGTTCTCCTGTAGTGTCAAAGGAGTGATGGAACCCCGAGACCCATCCAGGGACTGCAGTGTGGTAACCCCTCATTTTATCCTGAATCATTGCTTACCTAGAATTTGCTCTTTTTAGCAGTAACATAACGAAATAGGACTTGGAAGGCAGCTCTGATACTTTAAAAAAAATCCTAAAATACTGCCTAAAACCAAATTAGAATAGGCCTTTTGGATAAGCTATTTTTGTCTTTCATTAGTGCTGATAATTAGCAGAATTAAGGATGGGCATTTAAATTAGGTTTAGACAACAAAACATCTCTAAGAATGAAATTACCATTCAACTTACATTTCCAGTAAGATCTTGAAATCATTTAAATGAGTCTGAAGAATGCTTTGATACTGAGGGCTCTGAACTCCAGAACCAAAGTGAATCATTGGCATAATGATAAAACTGGATGTGATGACCATTATCTCACATTTGTGCAGCAAATTAGAGTTTATAGGGCTCTTTCATATCAATAGAATCTTAGCAAATTAGAGCAGGAAGGGGTCACAGAAGTCATGTAACGCAAACCCTTCATCTTATGGGTGAGGAACTGTTTTATTTTATTTTATTTATGTTGCTTTAAAACCACTTCAAAAACGCCTAGAAAATTACAACTGCTATTACCCCAAAACAGCTTTACTTGGATATTCCTGTATTTTATTATAGATGTTTCTTATGAATCATTTTGAACCTGGCCATTTATATTTTAAAATCTAAGTACTAACAATTGAAGTATAAAAAACAACCAGAAATCTTTTCCAAATTGAGGTACAATTGACATATAACATTGTATTACAACATAAAGATTTAGTATTTGGATGTATTACAAAATGATCACCACAATCAATTTAGTTAATGGCCATCACCATACCTAGTTACTTTTTTTTCTTTTAATGAAAACTTTAAGATCAACTCTCTCAGCAACTTTCAGATATATAATACAATATTGTTACCTCTGATAGAAGTTTGTACCTTTTGACTACTTTCACTCGTTTCTTCCTTCTGCCCTGGGAAGTAGGATGCTTTATTGGATGGTCACAGCAGACCTATTTTACAAGGTAGGCAGGACAAGTGTTACTATTATTACTGTGCCAGATAAGGAAGCCAAGGATTGAAAATGAGAAATGTTTGGGCCATTTTGACACAGTGGAGCAGGACTTCGCCATGGTCCTGCTGACCCCATCTCCTCTCCTGGTGTGAATAACCCATCTTTGTTGATAGCTTCACCTGCTAGAGGGGCCTTCCCTGTCCTTGACTGAACTAGCTCCTTGTCTTCCTGTGTTTGCCCTGCACACTCTCTCCTTACCCTCTTTGATGTCATCGCTCTTATTACCTCTTCATGTTATAGAAGGTGTATTTCCTTTGATTTGTTGATTTTCTCCACCAGAATAACTTTATGGACTTAATCTATTTTGTTTACAACTACAGTCCATGCACCTGAAACAGTGCCTGGCACACCATAGGCACTTATTAAATACTTGGTAAATGATTGAATAAATAATTGAAGGAGGTAGATGGCAATATATATAGTTTTAAGGAAAGAGAGTTAAAAAAAACTGTATTTTGAGAACTGGTCACATGGTCCAATAAAATAGCCTATCCATTTACTCTATTGTAACCTCTGTTTTTAATTAAGTTACTCATCTATTGAACAAATGTTTCAGAGGGCTTCCTATGTTCTACACACTGTTACAGGCATTGGGGAACTGCAGTAACAAGACATTAGTAATTCTTGTCAGAGGAGAGCTTCCATTTTGGGTAATCAAGATGTCACTAAATAAATCAAATGTATGAATGAATTTATAAATTAGCATCTCTATGCCTACTATAATAATTAAAACATAAGTAGGAAAGTGAAGCAGAGCTGAGAAGTATGGGGATATTCTTTTGCATGGGGTGGCTAAGAAGGTCTCTCAACATTTGATGAATGGATGAATATTTTATCATTCACTATTTGTTGAAAGGGTGAATGTCTTAAAATACTAATTGTTTTTGCATCAAATATCTGAGGTAACATTCCTCAAGTAAAATGCTTAGAAGGCTTTTAAGTTCTCATTTATGAAATGAAGTCAAATGCCGCAACCTTTTGCAGCAAGGATTCAGAATCTGGAGAAGGGGCCACACGCAGATGGATATACTAGATAAGAAATATAAATTTGGAAGGCAATGGGGGAACCAGGTGGAGGCCCTTATATAGTGGAATGGCTCTCTGAATCTCTGGACCCATAGCTTATTATTTACTAGAATATACATTTGCCCTTTAGCAAAGCAAACAGACATCAATGATAAGGTTTGGTAAACAATAAAGGATTATCAGGTTAGGGCTGTGGTCGGCAAACTGCGGCTCGCGAGCCACATGCGGCTCTTTGGCCCCTTGAGTGTGGCTCTTCCACAAAATACCACAAAATACCACGTGCGGGCGCACACGTACAGTGCAATTGAAACTTTGTGGCCCATGTGCAGAAGTCGGTATTTTGTGGAAGAGCCACACTCAAGGGGCCAAAGAGCCACATGTGGCTCGTGAGCCACAGTTTGCCGACCACTGGGTTAGGGGATTGCCTTCAGCCATTCAGCCAGCAGCAGGGTAATACAATGCTGATTTTTCAGCCCTTGATAAATATCAAAGTCCATCAGCCTTCTGATGGATTCTCACATTTATATGTTAACTACTTGTTGGTCTTAGCCTCCAGCAGTCAGAGGTGAAATATTATCTGGCATGTTGTGGATTCCTCCTCCACCTTCTCCCTTCTCCCTTCTCCTTTCTCCTTTCTCCTTGGAGATTGGTAAGAACTGCCACTCAGGAATGGACTATGTGAAGCCTTGATTTACTGGTAGACATTACTCAGCCTAGTTAAGCCCTTTTGTGGGTGAAACAGCATAGCCTGAGCAACCAAATAGCATGAGTTTCCAGCTTCTCTCACCTCTGTGACCTTGGGCTAGTTACCTTCTGTGATCTCCTGGTTTTCATTTTTCTAAGTGATGATAATATCTCCATTAGCTGTGTTTCTAACAGGCTTACTCATTCTTGACCTCTACAACAGTAGCTCAACAAATGTTCATTGCTTTCCCCTTTTGTATCTGTTGGGCGTTAACATTGCCCTTGTTATCAAGGGATTAGAATACAATGCAAGTGGGAAGAAGAAGCAATCCAGATTCTTTCCGTCATAGGCACCAGCAATAACTGCAGGGCCGAGATACATGATAACCATCTCAGCTCATCCACCATGGCACATTTTAATCAGATTTTAGATATTAAGAAGGCTCCAAGTAATTGCAGTTATTTTTGCCTTAAAATTGAACTGCTGTTATTGAAATTCTTTTATTAAGCCCTTTTCCCCCTTTGGTAGTTATGAAAGATTGTACAATTTCTGAGTCAGATGACTGGGCACTAGATGTCACTTAGATATAAACTCTGATTACTTAGATGCAGGAATAGCTCTGAAAGGTGACATTGCCCACCAAGGATTTGCTGGTCAGGTGGAGCCTGCAGGGAGGCGGTGGCTCTCCTGTAATCCCTGCTGGCTCCCCCTTCATCCCCTATCCTGCGCAGTACTCTTTCTCCTTACAGAGCACCCTCATGTCTGTTTGCTCTGAAGCAGTTATTGTTATTTTAATTTTTCAGAGGTTCAAATATGTTGTTGTTTGTTTATCAAAGCTATTTATTGCCCAGCTGGGTGGCTCGGTTGGTTGAGTGTTGTCCCGTATGTACACCATAAAGGTTGCAGGTTCGATTCCCAGTCAGGGCACATACCTGGGTTGTGAGTTCAATCCCCAGTTGGGGCACATACATGAGGCAGCCAATTGATGTTTCTATCACACATTGATGTTTCTCTCTCCCTTCCTCCCACTCTAATAATCAATAGAAATACCCTTGGTTGAGGATTTTTAAAAATTCAATTACCAATGCTGTGCTATATTTTAGGTGCTGTGTCAGGCTATCGAATGCTCCGTACTGATGCCCCTGCCCAGGAGGAATGGCAGATCCAGATCCAGGGTGGGAATGCAGGTCCCCAGACTGACATGTCTCTATACCTCTTTTTGCTCAGTTATCCTACTACTACCCTCTGCCCAGGTGTCAGGCAAGACCTCTGACCCACTCAGAGTCCAGATTGTATTGCTACTAACATTATTATGGATGATAATAAAAGAATAATCATCCTGAAGAGACTGGGATCTAGGATGATACCGACATGCCAGGAGCATCGAGGTGAACAGGACAATGTCTCCGTCCTCAGGGTATACACATCCTATCAGTGGTAATGACAGACACCATAACAATAGCAAATATTGACTGGCTTCTTACATGGGCAGCACTAACCTAAGGTGTTTCCCACATGCTGAAGAATTCTAGCAAAGCTTTATGATGAATGTATTGTTATCATCCCCTTTCTACAGATGACAAAACAAAGGTTTCATCTTACATAACTCACCCCAGGCCATGTAGCTTGTAGGCAGCACAGCGGGAATCAAACCCAGGCTTGTGTGCCCCAAAGTCTGAGATCTCAGTGAAGCAGCATTGGTCTTGAGGGGAATGCCACCTTAATGGGATTACAGCCTGGGACAGTACACACTCCCATTGTGAGCCACTGACATGTCTCTATACCTCATTTTGCCAGAACCTTCTCTGACTTCCCCCTTGGCTCATTGGGGTGACCAAGCTTCTCCTTTGAGAGGCTGCTGGGTATGCCTAAAGTAACAGCATTTGAACTAATTGTGTACAATTTAGCATTCCCAAAGCGCTGACAGTCCTCATTCAAACCAAGTGTGAAAGTTTTAAATTAGCTTTCACAGTTTGATTCACAAGCAGCAAATGCAAAACGGCACAGGATTAATTTTTCCAGCCACCACCATGATGGCATAGCTGAAGGCTATCTTAGCTCATTTCCTCTAACAGTTAGAGAAGAGGCTAGACAGAGGCAGTGTTCTTAGGGGATTGATGTTCTAGAAGAGACCTCAGTGCTCTGGTTATAAAAAGAATCAGGTATGCAAATTATTCGGTGGCAGCATGGAACAGGGTGTGTGAGGAGCAGGAACTTTGGAATAGGAGTGTCTTGGGTGCATTTGGTTCTGTTGAGTATTTTGCAGTATTTTGTTCTTGCAAACTGGTTGTGTGCATATAGATACATCAATACTTGACATTTGAATAAAAACCCACATGCAGAGGGGTTAGAAGCTGAAGAATTAGAAGGAGTCTCCCTTTGTTTATTTGAATTAATCTCTGATACTCATCAGTCTACTAGTTTTATTGTACAGGTGTCTGTGGACATGGAGTGGACAACTGAAAAGAAATAAGTCCCATGGCTTGATTGCTTAGTGCTAAAACCAGGGTTTGGTACCAGATCATTTCCCAGCTCCTTCCCAGCTCTTCCCAGCTGTGTGACAGAGAATACGCAGGCAGAATGGATTGATCTGAATGTAGGAAGGAATGGGGGTGGAAGGGTAGAGGGGGAGCCCCCAATCAGAGAAGCAGCACAGGAGTTAAGAGCATACCTCTGAAATCAGACCACCCACATCAGGATCTCTGCTCTGCCATGCACCAGCTATGTAGCCCTGGGCACATAGCTGATTACATGGGCCCCAACTTCCTTATATGTAACAGGGGGTGAAGAACAGTAGTATCCATGGAATTGCTGACTGTTACTGCATGAAGCTCTTAGGCCAGCACCTGGTGTAGGAAGGGGTATGTACCTGCTGAGTGCCAGGTGAAACCCTGCTCTGACTTCTCCTGGGAGAATCAGTCACCTTCCCTGAGCCTCCATTCCTGCTATCATTATGCCATCATCCAGAACTGCTGGGAAGATGAAAAGGTACAGTGAATGGGTGCTCAAGTTCTCGGACATGACTTGGCCTGGAAGGCTCTTCCAATGCTGGTGTCAGACTGACCTGTGTACTAACCACGAGGCCTTCCCTGTCTACTCAAACTTGGTGCTTCAGCTTCCTCAGTGCACACACCTCTGTTGTAAGGGTTAAACAGTGCAACCCATTCACTTAGCACAAGACCAAAGAGAACGATGCTCAATAAATGTGACCTATTGTTATGTACTGAGCCTGGCTGGTCAGATGGCCTGCATACTGCAGCCTCTGAAGGAATTGAAGCAAATGTTGACCATGTCTCCATGGAGCCTAGCAAATGGTTATAGTGGCTGTCTCCACAGTGGCCACACGAATCAGTCCAGATGGCTGCCCTATCAATTCAAGTACAGTGTATCTGATAGACAGACTTTATGGGCCATGGCTCACAGAGACAGCGGTTTGCCCCAGCCACCTCAGCAGGGTGGAGCTTCCTTGGCGCCTCATGAGGTCCAGGGTGCTTATTTTCCAACACAGAATGCATGCAAATTGACAACAGGCACACACTCTTAAATGTAATCAAGAAGACTACACTTGTGTACAAGCATGAATTTGCTTTAGTTCAGTGTCAGGATTTCCAGAGTTTTGTGATATGTGATTTTGGGGGAGATTTCCTTTTTCTGGAAAAGGGCTTAAGGCATATAAGTAGTGTCTTAGCTGTTCTTCTAGTTTTCAAATGCATCAAATGCAGGCAAGGTTGCAGTAATGTCTACTGAGCAAATTCCATTCAACTTGGGGTACTTGAAGGGCACAAGGATTTGGCTTCTGCTCTCTGAGGTTTTCCCTTCATGCCTGAATGACCAGCATCGAAGTTATCGTCACAGGACAAATCTGCTATGAATGCAAAGTGTCCTAGACCTTGCTCCTTCTCCACCCTACAACATTCAAGAGTGCTGCCTCTCTGGTAGTCACTTGTAAATTAATTATGTGCTGCTCTAGAATAATAGATCCTATTGCTTAAACACTCACACCGTTTGTTGACACTGAACTTTTTGGCACTGAATGTCATTTTGTCATAACTGGATCTCGTAAGAGCTGTGATGAGGGGCCATTTATTCATTTTTTAATTCATATTTCTAATTATAATCCTTGAAAACTCTTCTGGCATCTAATTTGGTAGCATCATGCACCTTGTGTATGTTCAGCAAATACTGGTTGGATTTTGATTAAAAGGTGGCTTTTTAAAAAATGAGACTATTAGTACCTTAAACATATCAGCTCAATTAATGTGTCAGCCTGAATTTGTTGGTCTGCAGTCACTTCTTGTCATCCCTACCTTACATTCTTAAGTGCACCCTTAGAATTAGCAATTTAGTGATAAGAATATAACAGAGTGCATTGTTAAAGGCTTCTGAAAAGAGAAGTCAGGGAGAAGAAGAGCAGAAACATTATGGACGTGTCCTGAGTAGGGACCGTGTGGCAGGCTTTCTTATGCACCTTCTCTCCTCTAATTTCACTCAGCAGTAAATTATCCTACAGGTGGGGGAACCAAGGCTTAAAAAATGTAAGAAACTTGGCTAAGATAATATAGCTTCTACACACTTAGCATTTATACATTACTTGCA
>NW_005871216.1:638669-656795 GCF_000147115.1 Myotis lucifugus | reverse complement strand
TATATATATATATATATATATATATATATATATATATATATATTGTCCTTTCAGTAAACTTTGAATAGACTTCTTAGGACTTTATAGTTGATATAACAGAGCTGAAATGGCTGCCCAAGGTTCCTGAATCTGTAAGGGCTGAGGCCATGACTAGTACACAAGACTGTCTACCTCAAAGACTGCATTTGAACATTATTGCATTACATTGCCCACTGAATGATATTGATATGAAGAGTTACAGGCTTAGATTGGGGTTACAGCTTCCTCTACAAAGCTAAGCAGAAATAGATACATGTATGTGTTTAACTAGGTCCCTTTGCCTCTCTAAGGTTATGGACGTGTCCTGAGTAGGGACACCAGAAATGCAAGTAGGAACATGGATAGAGAGGGAAGAAAAGAGAGAAGAAAAAGGCATGAACAGGAAGACCCTGGAATCGTAGCAGTTCCTGGGGGAATCTGGGTGCCTCTGGGTGTGGTGGACACTCAGGGAAGCCTGAGCAGTGCCTTGCACTTCCTTCTCTCCTCACTTGCTCCTTCATGCACATATTTGTGAGCACCTGCTCATGGGACAGGCGCTGTCCCTGGTGATGAAGGCACAGCAATAAATCAAACAGTGTCTGCCATTATAGCTGGGACAGTAAACAAAATTTGGATACAAGGTTCATGGTATATTAGAAATTGTGATAAAGAAGTACATAGCAGGGGAGGCAGATTGGGAGCCCAAGGGAGGGGTTTGTAATTTTAAATAGGGACACTGAAGAGGGCTTCCCTAAAATAGTGACATATTTGCGGAGTCCTGAAGGAGGCTGTGGTGTCTGTTGTCATGATATCTGGGACAGGGTACAGCAAAGGCAAAGACGGGCATGTGCTGTATGTTTGAGGAATGGTCTGGCAACCATGGTGCCTGGAACAGGGCAAGAATGGCGGTCAAGGCAGTCAGAGAAATAAAGGGGGTTAGATGGGGAGAGATGTATTTATAGAGAGCAGAGTGTTAGCAGTGAAGCTGCTGGGAACTTTGTATTATAGAGAGTCCTTCAAGTGCTTACTGAATTTGTACTTAGGTGCCACAGGCATGGAGACACAGGGAATTGGATAGGGGAAGAATCGTGTCCTTCAGTGGTGAGTAAATAACACATACTTGGTTTGAGAGGCTCCTTAGAGCAGCAGTCACCAACCTTTCGGACCTCACGGACCGCCAGTGTTCCACGGACCACCGGTTGGTGACCACTGCTCCAAAGGTTTCCTTAAACCAGCAGTCACCAACCTTTTGGACCTGACGGATCACCAGTGGTCCGCAGACCACCAGTTGGCGACTGCTGCCTTAGAGGCATGTGACCGGGGAGGAGAAGCAGTGCTCTGTAGGAGAAGGCGATTGTCCTCCAGAGTTCCTATCCTGCCCTGCCATGTGCTGGAAGAGGGGCCTTGGACAGCAATCATTTAACCTTTGAGTCTATTTTCTTATTTGTAAAACTAGAGGTCCGGTGCACGAATTTGTGCACAGGTGGGGTCCAGCCGGCCTGCCCTGATCAGGGCCAATTGGGCCGGGATGGCCAGGGGGAGGGGCTGAAGGCAGTTGGCTGGCCAACCCCAGCCCTGATCGGGGTAGGGGGGCTATTGGGGGTAGGCATGGCCAGGGGGAGGGGTTGTGGGTGGTTGGCCAGCTGGCCCCTCCCCCTGGTCAAACTCCCAGTTGAGGGGACAATTTGCATATTAGCCTTTTATTATTTAGGATGAGGTAATCTCTATTTGTAGATAGTAATCCCTCCTTATTCTTGGCGATACATCCCAAGACCCTGAGTGGATACACAAAACCATGAATAGTATCGAACCCTGTATATACTATGTTTTTTTCCTCTGTACACATTCCTATGATAGAGTTTAGTTTATATATTCAGTACAGCAAGAGATTAACAATAATAACAAAAGAATAGGACAGTCGATGTGATGACTGAGATGGCTGCTAGGTGAATAACAGGTAGATAGCGCAACATGTGGGTATGCTGGGAAAAGCGATGATTCATGCCTCAGGTAGGACAGAGTGGGGAGGTGTGAGATTTCATCACACTACTCAAAATGGCCTGCAGTTTAGAACTTACGAGTTGTTTATTTCTGGAATTTAAAAAAATATTTTCAGACTACTGCTGACTGTAGAAAATCCAAATTGCAGAAAGTGAAACCTCAGCTAAGGAGGGGGGAAATGCTGTACTTATCTATATAATAAAAGCCTAAGCGACCATTATGGCAGAACGACCAGAATGATGATGTGCACTGACCACCAGGGGGCAGATGCTCAATGCAGGAGCTTCCCACTGGTGGTCAGTGCGCTCCCACAGGGGGAGCGCCGCTCAACCAGAAGCCGGGCTCATGGTTAGTGAGCGCAGCAGTGGTGGCGGGAGCCTCTCCTACCTCCCCAGCAGTGTTAAGGAGCAGCGAGCAGGCAGGCGGTAAGGAGTGAGGGCTCCCAGACTGGAAGAGGGCACAGGCCGGGACGAGTGACCGCTACCCCAGTGTACGAATTTTGTGCACTGGACCTTTAGTGCTGTGATTAAGAGCCCAGACTCAGAAGAGCCCAGATTCACAAGCTAGACATCCTCCAACACATAACTTTGTACTCACGGGCAAATTTCTGTGCCTCATTTGTAAAATGAAAAAGGTGGTACACCTCCTGGGGCTGGTGTCTAGATCAACTGGGCTACTACGTAGGACATTGCCTGACATACAGTAATCAAGACTGGTCCCTAGTAGAGGTGTGAATCCCTAGGAAGTGGGTCCGAATATCCTCAGATCACCATCAGCACCTTTGAGCCGCCTTATACCCATTCCCAGTGCATTTTTTATTTCCATGTTTTCTAAATCCAAATTTTAATGGTCGAACAATTTCACTGAAACTCAATCTTTGTATTTGGTTCCCTGTTTAATCAGAGCATCTTTTTATTTCTTCATGGACCAGTCATGTTTACCCGCAGCCCTAACAATGCATCCCAGCCCTCAGAAAGAAAACGACAATAGCGGCAACAAAGTCGTGGAGGCTGTGTAAACTTGTCTTACTCGGAGTTAATGTGAAAAATGTGGGGAAGAAAATAACGAGGGGGAATTTGGAAAATTGGGCAATGATGTTTAACCAGAACGACAGGAGCGGCTCTGCATGTAAATGCGCCACTGCCTTACTGCCTCGCAGGTGGTGGCTGCCATCCTGAGGTTTTATCACATCATAATTCGGTGATGAGGTAGTTCTCTGCTTTTTTTAGTCTTCCCACTCGCAGATGCCAACAGTGATTATTTGTAATTCCAGAAATAAAGATGCTCAAAAGCAACATCTGTGATTCCATATTTTTCTGCAGGATGCAAAATGCACGTCTTATTCCTATCTGTAACTGGGGAATGTTTGCAGTCTGACGTGGTTCCTCGGTAGTTGATTCAGCGTGGGTCCAGACTGACTCAAAGATTTTACAAGGCAGCCCAGGCTCTCGGTACCTACACAGTGTGGATTCTCAACCTTTTATCCCCATTTTCTTTAATACAAATAAGAGAGAGTTTTATCAGTTGATTCAGATGAGTGGGAATGTGCCATGGAAATTTCAACGAATTATGCATAAATTACAGTACCCATTTGGGGGCTTAAATGTTATTCTCCACTACGCGGAACTGGCATGGATTTTATTTGAACTGAAATGGCACACAGTGGCAGGCAATTATTTTTGTTATTGTATTTCCTATCCTGGCTTCCAGAACCTAAGGACAATGGAAGGGGATGTTCATTTATAATTTGACCTCCTGAATTGTTCTTGAAATGCAATTTAATCCCCCTATCAAGCAAAGTCTAATGTTGTATTTGCCAGTAAAATAGTCATTTGCATTTTTTATTGACAATACAAATTGTGTTTAATCAGGCAGCCGGCGTGTTAGCATTTCCAAATGATTGAAGACCCCCAGGTTTGTTAAACTACATTTCATTTTGGGTCAAATGTATTTTGTTCTTTTAAATGATCAGAGCACATAAAGTTGCTTTTTAACATTGTGCTTTAAAAATAAAATTACCCAGGCCCCACATAGGTGTATTCACTTGTTTCCAGAAGGAAGCTGGGAAGCTCCTCCATTAAGTTTTCACATTTACAGGTTTCAGGCCAGCTCAGGGGAATAGTTAGAACATGTTTCTACTAACTTATTAGATTATTGAAAAGACTGTGTTCTGGACCACACATCAAAAGGCTGTGTCCTTTGAATAATCCAGAAAGAAAGTGACAGTGAGTTTTCCTGTCTCCAGCTATGTGAGACTTCCTTTATTTATAAACTGGAAGGACAGTGTCCCTTCAGTTTCTTTAGGATTTTCATGAGGTTTTATCCTTTGAGGGGTACCAAAATTAAATTGGGCCAGAAGTCCAGCTCCACTTCTACTAACCAGAAGCGTCAGGCAGGTTCATAAATCCCTGACTCGTTTTCCTCATCTGTATAGTGGTTATAATAATAGCATTTACTTGGTAGGGTTGTTTTAAGTCAGAGTTCATATATGGAAAGCTTAAAACATTGCCTGGTCTGTGGGAAGTGCTACTTACATTTCCTATTATATTATCATTCTTCTTATTACTAGCATTTCCTCACAGGGTTATTTGTAGTTAAGTCAATTATATTTGTGAAGTACTTACAACAAACCCTAGCATGTGATAAGTCCTCTGAGTGTTTACTATTATTTATTAGTTATCTACGTTTTATTAAGTGCTTACTATATGTAAGACATATGTTAGGAATCCTCGTATAGAGCAACTTTTGAGGGAGGGGGTTATTAACTTTACAGATGAGGACAAAGGCTGAGTGGGTAAGCCACTCGCCCAGGGGAGTCTCCTGAGTGGGCAGCAGCTGGGATGGGAGAGCAGGATAGCCACAAGCAGGCAGCCTTTCCTGTTTGGGCTTCCTCCCGCCTCAGCGTCCTGGGCATGCAGTCAGTCCACTCCAGACAAGTGTCCTCTGAGCTGCATTCCAGGCTCCTTGCTCACACACAGGGCTGCACAGTTTAGTCTGGCCTCCATATTCATGGTGACCTTGGCTATGTCACACCGCCCCATGCACACCCCCCAGGACAGCGTCCACTTTCCTGGTTTTCTTACTTCAAGGAAATGGGTCCAAGTCCTGGGAAACTATTTCTGTTTCTTTTTCCCCGAAATACCTGCTGTAGCTCTATCACTGCCTTCCCTACCTCCTCCAGCCCGGTCTCTATCCTGTTATTCCCAGTACAATGTGCTTTGCCAACATAAGGGCTTAGGACAACGACAGTGACAGTGATGGGCTCTAGTTTGTTTTGAAGGAGACATACAGTGATAATTGAAAAGATCAGATTTGTTTAGATTGGTCCACATAGACACAGATTAGAATAATAACAAACATTTTTTGAGAGTTTACTATGTGCCAGAACTGTTCTAAGCAATGAATATATATAAACTTATCGACTCCTCACAGCAACACTAGGCATTAGGTACTAACACTGTCTGTAAACTACAGATAAGTCAGCGGACCACCATCTGCAGGGAGCTGGATAGGCGTGTGAGGGGCAGAACTGGCCGATCTCTAAACGTTCAATTCTGTGTATCCTTCTCTGTGTTAATTAAGCAGAACTCCTCTAACACCATGCCCCTGTAGGAGATGCCAGGGAGTGGAGGACTAAAAGGGGGCAGGAACAAGAGTTTATGGGGCATGTATGTGCCAGGCACAGGGCTACATCCTCTACTCGTGTTGTTGGATCCCATGTTGACAATAGTCCGATATGGTCAGTAGGCCCATTTTCATGTTAGAGGTGAGGATGCTCAGACCCTGAGCCTCTAGGTGAGTTGCTTTACCTCACAGTTACCTGGGAAAAGTTGGGATAGCAGCTCGGCTCTGTCCTGGTGTGTTTAAGTTCTTTCCTCGCTTCCTCCTTCCAGCTTTAAGATTATGGTGGGTAACAAAACAGGCTAGATGTCTGCCTTAAGGAGGCTTACATTCCAGTCAGGGACTCAGTCAATAAACAAATAAATAAGCAGATCATGCCAACTACTTTTATTTTTAAAACAGGAATAACGAGAGTATTTAACTAATAGGGTTATTGGGAGGATAAAACAATATAGTCCTCATAAAGCAATTGCCATAGTGTCTGGCATTATAGTAAGTGCACACTAAATATATGCTAGCTGTTCTTACTGTTATATTGTTATTGTTTTTATTGTTAGCGGGCAGTTTCTTTGTTAACATGTATGGATACAGAGAATCAAACAAAACAACACAGCCTTGCTTTGTAAGGGCTCACCTGTTCAGACTTGTTTATCAATAATAATTTCCAATGTTAAGTGTAATGATGGAATGAGGGGCAGCAGTAGCATAGGTGAGGGAGGGATTGAGGATGCTTGGCAGTGAACGGGAAGAGATGGGCAATGGTGATATAGTCAGGGATGGGTGTTTACAGAGAGAGGGTGCTCTTTAGATGGCTAAGGAAAGGAGACTGACTTCACAGGGAAGAGGAGAGTGAAGGGTAGTCCTGACCGAGGGAAGAGCACATGTTCAGCAGGTGCTGAGCCACAGAAGGGTCACACCTGAGGGGGGGAGATGCAAGTATTTCCAACAGGCTGAGTGAGGGCAAGGCCATGCAGCAGACTTGAGCACGATTCCTGAATGTCTCCTTTGTCCCAGGTGCTGCCCTTGGCCCTAGGGACACAGTGAGCAGTGAGGTGCAACCCCTGCTCTACAGAAGCACGTCCCACAGACACTCAGTCTTCTCATTTGCTAAGTGGGGGAGCGGAGTGAAAGAAGCCTAAATGGTTTTAATGTAGCTGCTCTGTGCCAGATTCAAGGCTACGTGCTTGGTGGACATGGTCTCATTGAACTTCTAGGTCATTGTTATTCTCTCCCTTTTACAGATGAGGAAACTGAGGCTTGCTGAGTTTAAACGAGTTGTCCAGAACTGCCCAGCTGGTGAGTGGAGTATCAGGGATTCTGATTCAGGTTTCTCTGATTCTGGAACCCTTGTGCTCCTCTCACTGCACTGCTTCCAGAAACGTGGGTGGTAACACAGGCATCACCTCTGGTGGTGAAAAGCAGCAATATCCCAGAGCATTTCAAAGCCAAATGCAATATCACCAGGTGCTGGGGGGGGGTGTCATTTTATTTTAAGGTAAAAGAAAAGCCCCTCCTTTAGGACTGCAGTAAATTTCCACAAGCTTGTCAGTTCTTAGCCACACTGATTTAGCTGGAGTGGAGCTGTCCATGGTGCTTAAGCGAAGGCAGAGGACTTGATTGTAGTTCAATGCCTTAGCTGTCACCCAGCTGCCTTCCTAAATATAATCCTTATTGCCCTGCTCACCCCTCTATAAACACCACTGCAATGAAAACATAAAACATTAAAAACATCCCCTAGGTGACTGCTATCGCCTTTTGAATTAACACCAGAAATGCTCATTTGAGAGATGTGGTTTAACTCCAGCAATATTTCTTGACGGTTTAATGAATATCATATGTTATATTTTAACCTAATATAGCACCATCAATTATTTACTTATTGATTGACCTCTTCCAGATTATTTACTAGTAGATTTTTCACTATTGAGAAGATTTAATGCTGAGCACTCCGGCACCTGCTTTCTCTGTTATGAGTGTCCTCTGAATATAGAGGTGTGTGTGTCTGGGTGTATACATATATTCTGAGAGAGACAAATTGCAGAGCATCCTGGAATTAATGAACGTGATGCATAAATAACCTTGCTAAATCTACACATAAAAACGGCACAAATTGCAGATGACAGTGGAGAAGGCTTTCACAGAGGCCAATAATCAAGCGCACACAATTTTAATTACTGTTCAAATATGCAAAAAAGCAGAAAGGCAACCCTGGAAATGGAGGATGGGTTGCAAATTCTGTGAAAATGTAAAATGTGAGTATAATGGCCCATAAAAGCCTACCGAATAGTGACTTCATAACCAGGAACTAGAGAGCAGTATAGAACCGTGTCCATTTAGCCTGTGTTATGGGACACAGTATTAAGCTCTCAAGGGCCTCTCGTGGGCTGTACAGGAAGGATGGAGGATGAATCTGGAAGACAGGCTGCCTGGGATACACTTCTCTCATGACACTGATTCATTTTGTGACCTTGGGATTAATTGGTCTGCTAACCCACATCTCTTGACCAGAGTCTGGTTCTCCTTGCATTGGACTCTGGCTGCTCTGTGGGCATTGTTCTATAAGGGCGGGTGAGGGTTTCAGAATGACTGCAGCATATGAACTCTGGAATTATAGGAAGGTGGGATGCTGGGATAGCAAATTTACTCAGATAGGAAGGCTGAGTTGAAATTTGTTTCTTGAAGGGTTGTCAACATAAATAATTTGTCATAAAGTCCCCTTTTCATGTCATCCATTAGCACTCTTCATATATTAATGTTAATACTGATCATTTTATCACTGATAGCTATAAATTGATTTATAATTTGCAAAGTAATATCTAGATACATTATTTCATCTCATAAACCACATGGACAGACATCACTTCAAGCAGGTGTCCAAGTTCCTCCCCAGTCATTTTAAGTCAGTGATGGAAATAAGAATTCTGTCATGGCCTCCAGGTGTGGAAACTGGTGGAATAGAGCAAAAACTGGTCATCAGATGACCTAGCATGGACTCATGGAATTTCCAGTTATTTGTTTTGGGACCTTAGTCAAATAATCTAAACCTCATGAAAGTCTTCCTGCCCATATTCTTACAACAGTTGAAATAAACCTGACCAAGAAAATGACATACTTGCTATTGGTTAATACAGTGAAACATGTAGGATTCTTCTAACCTCAGTCTGTCAAGTCCCTGGCATCTGGGAGACCACAGCCCACTTTGACAGTGGGCATCTCTAATCTCCTGTGGTATACTTCCACTGACTCAATGTGCAGCCTCCAAATACGTTCCAGTACAACACTCAGTGTTCAAACCTGGTAAGCGAGATGAAATCACCTGCCCTTTTAGCCCTGGCCCAGATATGGGACCCAAGATCTGCCATTACCACCCACCCCACTCCTCAGGGGTTGTCATTTCTCTTTGCCTCTATAATATAGCCCACAAAACTCACAACCTGCCCACCGCTCAGCAGCTAGGTAGATATGTTCTGTACTACTAGTTAGGTGGCATCTGCGAGAAATGTCACCCTGCAGGATGCAGCAGCCGTCATGGTTACCAAACAACCTGGTGACGCCAAGAGATGTGTATTTTTAGACCCTAGAGACTCAGTAACTTGTGCTCTGCTGTGATTAGATTCCTTTCCCAAGATGTGACTCGTGGGGTCCTTAGAGATCCCAATTATTTTTAAAAATCACTGAAGGTTGATTTTTTTAATATATATTTTTTTCATATTGAAGGGAAAGAGAGAGAGAGAGAGAGAGAGAGAGAGAGAGAGAGAGAGAGAGATGAGAAACATTGAAATACTGCCTCCTGCACACCCCCTACTGGGGATCAAGCCTGCAACCAGAGCATTAGCCCTGACTAGGAATCAAAATCAATCTGGTGACCTCTTGGTTTACGGATTGACTCTCAACCACTCAGCCACACCAGCCAGTCTGAAGGTTGAGTTTTCAATATTCTAATGGAATCTGAAATCTGAATTTCAGATCTATCAATCCCATGTTCATTCATTCATTCATTCATTCATTTTTATTTATATTTAATGTCTTTGGCTTTGAGTAAGTGATTTGGCCATTCACATCTC
This sequence comes from Myotis lucifugus, assembly GCF_000147115.1. NCBI lineage: Eukaryota > Metazoa > Chordata > Mammalia > Chiroptera > Vespertilionidae > Myotis > Myotis lucifugus. The sequence continues at coordinate 647,091 of NW_005871216.1, read as the reverse complement.
AAGGGGCCACTGTGGGCTACCCAGCCCATAGGACTGAAATCCTTTGCTTCCCATTTTAGTTCCATTCCCTGGCAAACTGAATGCAATTTGTCTCAGCACTTACACTCCCCCTCTCCTGCCAAGGCACGGGCACTGTTTTCTGGCTATCATTTTGGTGCTCTCTTAACCTTCTTTTTCCCCCGACCCCTTCCATGGCAGAGCTAACCATATTGGGAGACTGGATTGACAGGTTTGGCAGCAGATCTGAAGAGGCCCCATCTGTAGCCCTGGAGGACTGGAAGATGGTTTCTCCATGGAGCACATAGAGATGCAGTCACACCCTTAGGAAAATTTACTAACAAAGTGCTCTGTATGCATGGCCCTGGTGCTGCAGATGGTGGTGTGTGGGGTAAACATGGGGAAGACAGGTGCCTACCTCTCCCTCCTCTGATGACTTGTACTCTAGATGATCTCAGCAAGACTCTAGGTGTGATCCTGTAGCCGCAGTATTCCTGTAAAGAGGGCTCTGTGTGGAAAAGGCTTGGCAGTACTGCCTTTTATGGACTGATAATTGTGTTGAAGCCCTAGTATCCAGTGTGATGGTATTTGGAGGTAGGGCCTTTGGGAGGCAATTAGGTTAGATAAGGTCATGAGGGTGGGGCCCTCATGATTGGATTAGTGCCACTGAGCCAAGAGATACCAAAGAGCTTGCTCTCTTTCTCCCCACCATGTGAAAACATAGCAAAAAGGTTCCATCTGTAAGCTAGGAAGAGAGCTTTCACAAGAAATGGTGTCTCCAGCACCTTGACCTTGGACTTCCCAGCCTGCAGAATTGGGAGAAATAAATGCATTGTTTAGCCCCCAGTCTGTGGTATTTTGTAATGTCAGCCTGAGCTGACTGAGGTGCTGCTTGCTCCGCCGTCTTGTTGGAGAGTATGACACATGGTTACCAGTGTCAGGGAGGGCTCCAACTCCATGGTGGAGAGCAAAGATCATCACAGTGCCAGCCATCTGTTATAGGTCCAAAACACTGTTGCCCACTGCATCTTGGTATCAGAGTCACCAAGGAACACAATGCAGTCAAGCACTGGATGGAACAAGCTTTTCTTATACGGAGAAGAGATAGATTAAGATCAGCTTCAGTAGTGGGTTTTGGTCCCCCAAGGCTGGTAGCCAAAACAAGGCAATCAGCTTATACACACCGCCTCCTACCCAACCCCATGTGGAGTCTGAAATATTGAAAGCTGGGGGCATACCTGGGAGGCCATTAATGAACCCTTAAATAGAACAAAGGGGCACACACATTGATTCCGAAACAGGGAAATACATTCCCACATAGGGCAGAGCCCAGTACAGACAGTGTGGGCTCTTCATCTCTAGGTATGGAAGTGTTTCAGCACCAAGAACCACTCTTATGTGTTTCAGGGCGTATTGAAGGACTATATGCAAGAGGCTGCCTTTCCCTGTAGAAAGTGCATGGTAACATCAAAAGCTCTGAGAAGTCCTGTAGTGGAGAGATTAACACAGTGCTCCCCAGATGCACCTGTCCACAGAACCCATTTTCAAAGCACTTCTATGTCCTAGTTTTATGCACAAGTTACTTTGGGAAAAGCTGGATTCGGTTATAGTTTGCTTCCGGCTACATTTAGAATGTATGTCTGGCTCAGGTAGAACATGAGCATTTCCTTTTGCTTGACCTGGAGCTTAGATATCCCGAAGTTCATGTCCATGTATGATCTGGCTAGTTTGGGAGCTAACAAGAACAAGGTGAACTGAATACTGCCCAGTATTTTGAATATAAAAGCAAACTATGGAAAGGACTATAGGGTCAACTTCCAGTGTAGTTTTAATTATTCCCAAACAGTTTACTGCTGGACTGTGAGCTCCTTGAGGAAAAGAAGTTTGCCCCATGCATTATGCCCATGCCTAGCGCATGTTAAAAGCCCCAAGAAATCAAGAGCACATGCTTGTTGAATAAATGAAATCATTTGTAGGTAATAATGGATTCATAAACCTTTAATGCTGGAAAGAAGCCAAGTGATTATTTTGTCCAGATTTGTTTTAGAAACAAAGAAACCAAGAGTATGGGAAAAGAGATCAGTGATAGGCTAGCGAAATGGCCCTGATTTGCATACGTGAAAAACAACAATGAGGTCCAGTTACTTCTTGATTTCTTGAAATCATGAATTTCATTATTTCTAGAAGGATATTCTAGAGAAAGGGGTATGTTCTCTGGGTTGGGGTGTTTTGAGAATGGGATGTTGAGAGAGGCCAGAGATATTTTACATGTTGAGTTTGCCCTTTATCCCTGTTTACCTTTAATTATTTACTTCAGTAACTATTATACCTATTTACAATGATTGACTTGAGGTTCATAAACAACAGATTTATTTCTCATAGCTCTGGAGGTTGAAGTCTGAGATCAGGGTGCCATCATGGTCAGGTGCTGGAGAGGGACCCTCTTCAGGATTGCACTGGTCTTCCATGTGTTCTCATATGGTGGAAGGGGCAGAGAGTCCTCTGGGTCCCTTTTATAAGGGCACTAATCCCATTGATAAGGGATCCATCCTTATGACCTAATCACCTCTCAAAATCCCCCACCTCCTAATACCATCATCTTGGAAGTTAGGATTTCAATACATGAATTGTGGGGGGGCGCAAACATTTAGTCTATGGAAGCTTGGCTCGGAGCTCTAGAGGGGAAAGTGGTAAATAAGACACAATCTATGTCCTTCAGAAGCTCACAGTCACATAGATAGTAAAATACTAAACATCTGGTTATAATAAGAGTGCCCACTCAGTACCAGGCACCATGTTAGGCCATGTTGCATATAGTGGTTCCTTTAGTCCTCATACCAAACCTACATTCAGGTGAAGTTTATCCTCTTTGTACAGGTGGAAAACCAAGGTTCAGAAAGGTTAAATGATTTGATTAAAGCAGCAGGGTCAGGTTTTGATACTCAACTTGTTTTCCAGTGTGTCATGCATGCACATCACAGCAGACAGACCCCCCTATGGCTGCAGCAACAACACCGGGTCTAAGAGCCCAGAGAAAGGGCAGCTGATTTGTGCCAAAGTCATGGGAGCTGTTTCTTCTCCCTTCTCTTGTCTTCCTGCCTCTGTCCAAGGCTGGCCTGAAAGGAACTTGGTGGGGTTGGGTGGGTGGGTGGGAAGAGATCAACCAATAAAAGGCCTGGGTCAGGGGATGTCCAGATGATGGGCGGGCTAGAAGAGGGCAATGGGGGAAAGAGAGGGATACATGTAATACTTCTAACAATAAAGATTTAACGTTTTTAAAAAAGGAACCTGGAATTGAAGCACAGGGAAATTTGGCTTCACTGGAAAGTAAAAGTGAGAGGTGAGAAAAGAGACCAAAGGGTCGGGCTCCAGGATCCACAGGATCTACATGATATGCATGGCTTATGGGGGATGGAGCAAACTTCTGTTGAGCACCTGCTCTGTGCATGGTATGGAAAATAGAAGAGGAACAAATCTCAGCCCGGCTATGAAATAGTTCTCAATAGTCCGTTGAAACCCAAATGCCAGAGTGACGGGGCATGGAAGAGGGGAGGGTAGCTGGAAGAGACTGTGGACTTTTTCACAGGATGCAGTGAGGGGAGCAGAGCCTTAAAGACTAAATGGGAAGTCAGTGGGAGCAGAGAAGAGAGGACTAAACGAGGGTGGTGTGTGAGCAAAGGCTTAGAGGCTGAGAAGGAGGATGGATGTCAGGATGGGGCTGGCTAGTGATGCATGAAGAGGCGAGGCAGGAGGGAGGATAGGCTGGTGGGGACCAACCTGGGGAACCTTCAGAGCCCTGTCACATGGAGGCATTTAAAATATGAGTGATTCCCATTTCTTAGTGGTCTCATCTCCAATACCCGCTGCTAATGGATTTTTTTTATAGACTCCAAGACCCACATTAACACTGTCTATTTTTAATCCCATACAATGGAGGAAATCTCCTTTTATTGACTGCTTCTTTATCTGCCTTCACCTAATTGGAAAATAAACAGATAAAGTGATACCTTTACTAATGAATAATTCATGTTCTCTTTGTCTTTTGTCATAAAGAATGCCTCACAGATCTGTCTTAAATTAGGATATCTGTAGATGAGAGAAAAATGTGAGCAATTCATTCCAAATTCAGATGAGTGCCGATTTCTGAGAATGAGATTCCTCCTCTATAATGAAGTGCAGATTGGTTCATGGAATGGTTCACCTGGCTCTGGTGGAGTCCAAATTCAGAACATATGAGTGCTGTGACCTGTTCATTTAGAATGTGTTTATCTGCATGAAAACGGGTGTATTAATTATCTTACATTAACCAGGGCTGACTATAATAACGTCCAATTGAATTAGGCTGACTTTCCTTTCTCTTAGCCCTTTGCAGTTTCATTTGCCCAAAACATGGGTAATATTGCCTGTACTGCTCTACACCTCTCTCAGAAACGTTCCTCTTTTCTAATTACCCTTGGTAGCATTTCTCCATCCCAGGTGCACTGCTTTACATTGTTTTCAAAATCTCGGTAAATAACTGTCATGTCTTACACCAATCTGTGCTTCAAAGAAAATATTGGAACCGAAAGATCTATTTTTAAAATCACAATTTATAATTATCTTATATACTCTGAGATCTGGGCCAGACACCCTGTTTGGTACTAAGGGCGTATAATATAGTTGAACCTGGTTTTGCCCCTGAGGAGGTAATAGTGTGATTCTGGATTAAATGTATGGAAAGTTAAGTAATGGTTCAACTCAACTGTGAAAGGAAAAATACCAGGTCAGATATATGGTTAAATGAGTGATGGAATCTGAGGAGACTAAGAAACACTTAAGTTTGCTGAATAGGCCCTGTGTTTTGTTTTGCCTCTGGCCTCCCCCTTCGTGCCCCCCCTCCCCACCCCAGCCCCCATTTCTGAGGCTATGCCCAGTTCTTTGCTGGGTATGGAATAACTTTCCTCTGTGTAACTCAGTGAAATTACAGCCTGTTCTGGGCAGCCTTTCTTGGCCACCACCACCCCTTTTTCTGATTAGATGTCCTCTTCTGGGTTTCCATAGCTCCTCTCATAAATCCTCATTGTGTTTATCTTACCATTTATTTGTCTCTTTCAACTAGCTAGAAGGAAGTGTTCAACTTGCAGTATACTACAAGGAGACAAGACTGGAGAGTGAATTTAGGGAGAATTAGATGGTATATCCCAGGCGTGTGCTACTCGATATGTGATCAGTAAACCAGTGCAGTGGCATTAGCATCTTCTGGCAGGGAATTAAAAATGCAAAATCTCATGCTGCACCTCAGATCTACAGACTCAGCATCTGAATTTTAGGAAATCCCAGGTGATTCACATGCACATTAAAGCTTAAGAAGAACCGGGCTGGATCAACGTTGGAATCCGCCTGTGGTCTTTATGAAGTATTGATTCTTGGGTCCTACCCACAAAGGTCCTGATTTAATTGGTTGGGGTGTGACCCATTTAAAAGCTCTCAAGATTATGCTAATATGCAGCCACATGTGTGGCCTGCCTCGGGGCTAGTGTTTCCCAACTGCTATATCCCCATCATTTCACTTACCAGGTGGAATTATCATTTTCCTTTGTATGCCTCTCTCCCCTTCCTCTTATGGGTATAAGAGCTCCCTTATACATCCTGGGACTCTATTATAGTATCTTTCAGTAAATACTTGTTTTTAAAAGTGAATGGAAATGAACCTGAGTGAAAGCTGAATTTGAGGACATTCCATCAATTTTATTGAAATATAGTATCAATAGGATGAAGAATTGAGGTATGATTATTAAGACAGATGTCAGAAAAAAATGATTCAGAATGTTCTCACTTGGCCAAAGTCAGAATCTACAGGATAAGTCAGATTTCTGGTGCCCATACTTCAGGGGAAAAGGGGGAGACTTAGCATGATCCTTTTTAATAGGGGGAGGGCAGATTTAACAGGTTTCATTCACTTGTAGCCCTGGATGATGCAACAGTGATATTTATCTGGCCTCTCAGAAAATCACTGTGTGAATTTGGAATGCATTGATGAAGTGCAGTGTTCACTCGTACAAGGTATTGGGCTTCCGTATCTCCTTTGGGTGCCATGCTTTGAGGAAGTAGTGAGACTTGTGGATAAAATCATGCCATGGGAACGGGTGCATGGGAGTGAATGGCTAGAGAAGAGAATGTGGCAAGGACATGGTTGCTTTTTTCCGGACGGACTGTTGTGTGAAAAGAGAGCAGAATTGTGCTGTGCTGCTCCACAGGACATAGCTAGGACCAAAGGAATCCATGGAGGCAGATTTTGGCTCCACGTAGAAGAGACGTTGTGCCAGTGAGAGCCGTCCAATAATAGAACCGGCTGCCTGGGGAGATGGTGCGAGCGCACAAGCTCTCTATCTTTGGAAATGTACTAGCAGAGCCTGGATGGCCATCTGTCGTGGGTATTGTGGAAAGATTTATGCATTCGGTGGATGAACAAAATTTTGTTGATGATAATGGTTGTAAATGTGACTACTATATACTGAGTGCCTATGAAGTGCCAGCTACTGCTGGGCAAGTCCTTATCCATTATCATCTTTAATCCTTCTAGAGCTGTTAGGAAAATGAGATTATATAACTATACCCATTTTACAAAGGAAATGGATTCAGAGCTAGGATTTGAACTCTAGGCTTTCTGACTTCAAAATCCATAATTTTTTAACCATTTCATTTTCCTTTTATGGTCCCTTCTGTCTCTGAGATCTTATGATTTCAAATGTATACAGACACTGGATTTGAGGCATCTGTGTGGAAAAGGTCCTCTGAATAGCTGGACACAAAGGCTTGGGGTCTGAGAGAGTGGTCAGGATGGCAGATGTAGACTTGAGCATTCTCTACCAAGAAGTGAGGGTCAATGAGATTCCCAAGGTCATGGCTGCAGAGAGGAGGTCAGTGTGGGCTTGTGGAATACACAAAGCCATGGGAAGAGCTGTGAGTCCTACTTTCTAAGAAGGAAGGAGTGGACAGTCTGTTACTGCATGTTTGGAGTTCGATTTTTAACCCAGTAAAATGGGAATGCTTCTATCAATTTTCAGATTTTAGATTGAGACTGTGCAAGTCAAGCTGTGGGCTCAAGGTAAAGCTTCTGCCTGGGTTGATATCTGGATACTGCTAGTCCCTAGCTATGTGTCTTTCCACAAATTACCTCTGGTGCCTCAAATTTAGCATCTGTTAAATGGAGATGATAACATGACTTACCCCATAGGTTTATCATGAAAATGAAGTGAAATAATGCAAATAAAGAGCTTAAACAGTGGCTGACATGTAATAAGCACTTGGTGTTTATATTCAGATTCATTTATGAAATCTCAGTAAACCCTAAAGTACCACAAATGGAGTATTTTACTTAGGATACTCAGTTGTCACTTTAATTGAGCAATACTATAAGAATTCAGCATATATATATATATATATATATATATATATATATATATATATATGTTATTAAAATGCACAAATGATATTCCTAGTTAATTAAACATTTCAGCTTAATAGTATAAGCCATTTTGTTGCTAAACTTTATTAATTTACTTCTTCACTGTAATACAGAGTCTATTATACAGAATGGAGGCAGCATACAGTAGAGATTAAAAGAAGGACCGTGTAGTCAGATTGCCCAAGTTAAATGTTAACTTCACTGTTCCCTAGCTCTGTGACCTGGGATAATTTACTTAGTCATGCCAAAGCCTCAGTTTCTTTTGTATTAAGTAGAGATAATAGTAATGCCTACTTCATAGGGTTTAGAGATCAAATGAGATTGCATAGCATGCTTAGAAAGGTGTTTCAGGACCTTCGACACAGTGGACATTCACAAGTAATGATGAAGATGCTACACATATCTTGTAAGACTGAAGAACTTAAAGTGCCTTGGGGTCCTTATTGTATGTATCAATGTTGATTATATAATCCCATTGTATGTGATATAACACATAGGTTTCCCTATGAGCAGGCTGTTAATGGGTTGGGGAATGCCCACAGGTGAGCTGCAGAGGATCTGTGATGCTCCTGAAATTGTAGGCAATTGGGGGTATGCATGCTTATATGGAGAATATCTATGCTTCCATTCATTGCTCTGTGACCTTACCAAGTTTAAGAAGTGTTAGCATAAGAATCTCAAAGTGGGACATGAGATTGTTAGTAAGAGAGAATTGAACACCTGGCTCATAGCAACTTTAGAAATAAAGTCATTTTGTTATCTCAAATAACAAAGAGTCAGAGAGGGGTGGTCCCAAGATCCATACATAGTTCAGATTTGTTATTTTGGGGCTCAAGTTTTCTGCACTGCCATCCTTAAACTAATTGCTTCATGGTCTCAGTACAGCGGCCATAGGAACAAATGCCACATCCTATATAATAAAAGGCTAATATGCAAATTGGCCAAATGGCGGAATGACCAGTCACTGTGATGTGCACT